>NC_084597.1:2038763-2046263 GCF_033807715.1 Cololabis saira | reverse complement strand
TAGCCTAGCCTAGCCTACCATCAGCCCTAGCCTAGCCTAGCATCAGCCCTAGCCTAGCTTAGTATCAGCCCTAGCCTAGCCTAGCATGAGCGCTGCCTAGCCTAGCATCAGCCCTACCCTAGTATCAGCCCTAGCCTAGCCTAGCATCAGCCCTAGCCTAGCCTAGCTTGAGCGCTGCCTAGCCTAGCATCAGCCCTAGCCTAGCATCAGCCCTAGCCTAGCATCAGCCCTAGTCTAACCTACCATCAGCGTAGCCTAGTCTAGCATCAGCCCTTGCCTAGCCTAGTATCAGCCCTAGCCTAGCCTAGCATGAGCGCTGCCTAGCCTAGCATCAGCCCTAGCCTAGCCTACCATCAGCGTAGCCTAGCCTAGCATCAGCCCTAGCCTAGCATCAGCCCTAGCCTAGCCTACCACCAGCTTAGCCTGGCATCAGCCCTAGCCTAGCCTAGCATCAGCTTAGCCTAGCATCAGCCCTAGCCTAGCCTAGCATCAGAATCAGAAAAATCTTTATTGCCAGGTCAGACATAAATCAGACGAGAGAACTTGACTCCGGTTCACACCGATGGCTCCATTAATACGGACGCCATTTTTAGAGGAAGGATGACACTGGGGTGGAGGAGGAGGGAAAAAAACGCCAGGAAGGCGTTGAGTTGAGGGGGGTGGTTATCAGTAAGTGTGTGTAGCGGTAAGTCCGTGAACTTCTCTCAGAGCTGCTCTCAGCCAATGTCCTTGATGTTATCAGACGGCTCGGTCAGTTCTGAAACAGGTCCACAGATGTTCCTGAGAGGGGAGGGTTAGTGGGGGCAGAGTCACCTTGTTTACATTCCACCAGGGAGATTGTGACCAGAGCGATCGGCCAAAACCGCCCTGTCAAGGTCAGATTATAGAATCAACAATTGTATGAAAGAAAGGAAACAGACAGACTCCATAATTTTCCGTCTGCCTTTAGTCTCTGGTTCATCAATGGTGACTCCAAACAGACGAATTTGTGATCAATTCCCGCCAAGCTGAGCTTCCAACTTCTCCAAGGTCTTATCCATCTTGCCAATGAGCTCAAAGACGCCGCCAGCCTGAGATTCTGTTCCAGAATCACATCCAGCTTACGGCTTTGCTCCCCCAGCGTTAAAGTCTGAGTGTTGATCACCTTGCTTGATCCTTCAGCCACGTCCGGCAGCTCTGAAAGAGCCAGAACAGCTGTCGACGACTTACGCGTTTGTCGGTAGACCAGGAATCCCCCTCCTCCAATCAGGAGAAATCCTGCTATCATAAATCCAATTATGAAGCATCTTCAACGTCCTCGACAGACTGAATCACCAAACACAACGGTTTCCAATGTTTCCAGGAATCCATTGTGTATCCAGTAAAAAACATCCCATGGGGGCAGGAGGGCTCCCTTACCCCCTGACTTCTGGTTGTGCTGAGAGACCAGTTAATCAATTCCATGATTGTAGAGTTTGGGAGGAGTGAAAAGGAGAGACTCTGAAGACGAGACCAACAAAAACAGTAGCAGGGCAGATGGATAAGGGAGAGGAGCAGGAAAACGTCCGCCTTCACCGAGAGCCGAAGATCACCGCTGTCTCCTTCCTTCCTTCCAGGAGCAGATCCAGAAAACAGCGTTCCAGGCGCTGCAGGTGCAGAAAGACGCCGTTCACAGCAACATCCGGACCCAGGTCTGACATCACCGGGGGGGCGGGGCTAAACTCACCTCATCACCGGGGGGGCGGGGCTAAACTCACCTCATCACCGGGGGGGCGGGGCTAAACTCACCTCATCACCGGGGGGGCGGGGCTAAACTCACCTCATCACCGGGGGGGCGGGGCTAAACTCACCTCATCACTGGGGGGGCGGGGCTAAACTCACCTCATCACCTTAGACATATATACGTATATACCGTATTTTCTGGACTATAAGCCGCTACTATTTCCATAGGTTTTTAACCGTGCAGCTTATACAAAGGTGCAGCTATTCTGTGGATTTTTCTTCCACCGCTAGGGGGCGCTCTAACCGGAATTAGAATCAAAACTAAGACAAAATAAATGAAAAGAAGAATACGCTACTTGTTCTTTAGCAGATAGAAGTAGAAGCAGATTTCAAACAGATAAATAAATACTGGTTATTTTCTCTTGTTCTGTCCTGTTTTAATCAGCAAAGTTGCTGCCGTGTTAAAAGACTGTTAGGAAAGATCTATTTAGGTACAAACATGTACATCATTTACAGTTCAGAATCCTTCTGTACATGTAGTAAATATCTGATCTAACAACATAAATATCTGATCTAACAACAGAAATATCTGATCTAACAACAGAAATATCTAATCTAACAACAGAAATATCTGAGGCTAAATATCTTTTTTTTTTAATAGAGCGGATGCGGCTTGTATATATTTTTTAATAATTAAAAAAAAAATAGAGCGGATGTGGCTTATAGTCCAGAAAATACGGTATGTCATGTTCGTATGTGTATATATATGTGTATATATATATATATATATATATATATATATATATATATATATATATATATATATATATATGTATATGTATGTATGGAGCGTCTATGCCACGCTATCTACGTATACATGTCTACGCTCGTCCCATTCAGCCCCCACTTTTGTGTTGAGCATGCGCTACTGCCGCCGCCGCTAGCTGGCTAGCCGGCTAGCTTCATGTCTGCATCTCTCACTGTCTCCAGATCAAGCTAATAGAGGAAGAGCTAACGCAGCTGACTAAACTGGAGATCAAGCGGCACAGTCTGGACGCCGAGAGCCTGGAGGTGGGTTCCACTTCCTGTCGGGCGTGAGGTCACTTCCTGTCGGGTGTGAGGTCACTTCCTGTCGGGCGTGAGGTCACTTCCTGTCGGGCGTGAGGTCACTTCCTGTCGGGCTTTAGGTCATTTCCTTGTTTTGGGTTTTTCTCATGTCATGTCACGGCATTTGCTTCATCGCAGCGGATTGTGAGGAAAGTTTTGTACATTTGTGGGTCACCTGACCCTAAACCGAACCGAAATACCGTCTTGTTAAATCCAGGAGGTCGAGCCGCCCACTTTAAAAAGAGTAAAAGCGGGTGGCTCTTTAGCTTACCTCTTCTCTTGCAGGAGGTGCTAACTAGCCAGCGCGCGGCGCTGAGCGAGCTACTGCAGCAGCTGATGAAGGAGCGGGAGCAGCGCGAGACGGAGCTACGGCAGGTTCTGGTGAGAAACATTCAATATCTTCCAAACAGCTAGCGTAGCGACACTCGGATATAACAAACCAACGAACAAACCAACGAGACATCCAGCATTTGTTTCTTCCTTGTAGCCGAGGTCGTTCTTCTCCTGAAAACACACGAAAAAAATCTGTTTATCACTCGTTTAGCACCCGTTTATCTCCCGTTTATCTCCCGTTTAGCACCCGTTTATCTCCCGTTTATCACCCGTTTATCTCCCGTTTATCACCCGTATATCACCCGTTTATCACCCGTTTATCTCCCGTTTATCTCCCGTTTATCACCCGTTTATCTCCCGTTTATCACCCGTTTATCTCCCGTTTAGCACCCGTTTATCTCCCGTTTATCACCCGTTTATCTCCCGTTTATCACCCGTATATCACTCGTTTAGCACCCGTTTATCTCCCGTTTATCTCCCGTTTATCTCCCGTTTATCACCCGTTTATCTCCCGTTTATCTCCCGTTTATCACCCGTTTATGTCCTGTTTATCTCCCGTTTATCACCGTTTATCACCCGTTTATCACCCGTTTATCTCCCGTTTATCACCCGTTTATCACCCGTTTATCACCCGTTTATCACCCGTTTATCACCCGTTTATCAGCCGTTTATCTCCCGTTTATCTCCCGTTTATCACCCGTTTATCTCCCGTTTATCACCCGTTTATCACCCGTTTATCTCCCGTTTATCTCCCGTTTATCACCCGTTTATCACCCGTTTATCACCCGTTTATCACCCGTTTATCACCCGTTTATCACCCGTTTATCTCCCGTTTATCTCCCGTTTATCACCCGTTTATCTCCCGTTTATCTCCCGTTTATCTCCCGTTTATCACCCGTTTATCTCCCGTTTATCACCCGTTTATCACCCGTTTATCACCCGTTTATCACCCGTTTATCTCCCGTTTATCACCCGTTTATCACCCGTTTATCTCCCGTTTATCACCCGTTTATCACCCGTTTATCTCCCGTTTATCTCCCGTTTATCACCCGTTTATCTCCCGTTTATATCCCGTTTATCACCCGTTTATCACCCGTTTATCACCCGTTTATCACCCGTTTATCACCCGTTTATCACCCGTTTATCACCCGTTTATCACCCGTTTATCACCCGTTTATCTCCCGTTTATCACCCGTTTATCACCCGTTTATCTCCCGTTTATCACCCGTTTATCACCCGTTTATCTCCCGTTTATATCCCGTTTATCACCCGTTTTTCACCCGTTTATCACCCGTTTATCACCCGTTTATCTCCCGTTTATATCCCGTTTATCACCCGTTTTTCACCCGTTTATCACCCGTTTATCACCCGTTTATCACCCGTTTATCACCCGTTTATCACCCGTTTATCACCCGTTTATCTCCCGTTTATATCCCGTTTATCACCCGTTTATCACCCGTTTATCACCCGTTTATCTCCCGTTTATCACCCGTTTATCACCCGTTTATCACCCGTTTATCACCCGTTTATCTCCCGTTTATCTCCCGTTTATCACCCGTTTATCTCCCGTTTATATCCCGTTTATCACCCGTTTTTCACCCGTTTATCACCCGTTTATCTCCCGTTTATCTCCCGTTTATCACCCGTTTATCTCCCGTTTATCACCCGTTTATCACCCGTTTATCTCCCGTTTATCACCCGTTTATATCCCGTTTATCACCCGTTTATCTCCCGTTTATATCCCGTTTATCACCCGTTTATCTCCCGTTTATATCCCGTTTATCACCCGTTTTTCACCCGTTTATCACCCGTTTATCTCCCGTTTATCTCCCGTTTATCACCCGTTTATCACCCGTTTATCACCCGTTTATCTCCCGTTTTTCACCCGTTTATCACCCGTTTATCTCCCGTTTATCACCCGTTTATCTCCCACAAAACGTCCCGAGTCTCCGAACGTTGGAGTGACGTTTCTATGGTAACGCGTTGCCGAGCAACAGGCCTCCAAAATCCGCTTGTCATTCGCGTTACAATTAACATGAGGTTAAAGGTCAATTTGTCAAGTACAAATGCGTGAAATTTAATGAGGCATTTCAAAATAATTTTTTTTTTAAATGTAATGCGTAAACGAAGCATTACAAAATAAAAGTGTCATGAAATGGAATACTTGGCATTTCAAAATAAAGGTTTCATGAACTGTAATCGGTAAATGAAGCATTCCAAAACAAAAGCGTCATGTAATATGTAAACGAGGCTTTTCAAAATAAAAGTGTCATACATGGAATTAAAAAATAACTGTCATGAAATGTTATACCTATACGAGGCATTTCAAAATAAAAGTGTCGTGAAATTTAATGAGGCATTTCAAAATAAAGTTTTTTTTAAATGTAATACGTAAACGAAGCATTACAAAATAAAAGTGTCATGAAATGGAATACTTGGCATTTCAAAATAAAGGTTTCATGAAATGTAAATTATGTAAACGAGGCATTTCAAAATAAAAGTGTCATACATAGAATTACAAAATAAAAGTGTCATGAAATGTACTACGAGGCATTTCAAAATAAAAGGGTTAGGGTCAGTAATTCTGCAAAATCCGCTTGTCAATCTATTAGCATTAAAATGGTCATAGAGTTAAAAGTTCAATATCTCAAAAACAATAAAAGCCAGCAAAATCAAACTCGGATATGTTGTAGTGCAACGCGTCCCGAGTCTTTGAATGTTTGAACGTCGTCTCTACGGTAATCGGTTGCCGAGCAACAGACCTTTCAGAAACCACGTCCTCCCGTCTTTACAGGTGGAGATCGAGCTGAAGTCCGAGTGCAACCAGCAGAATTATTGGATGATCCAGTACCAGCGGCTCCTGGACGCCAAGCCGCTGTCGCTGCGCATGCAGGTAAACCACAGACACGTACACGTAGACACAGACACGTAGACACAGACACGTAGACACGTACACGTAGACACAGACACGTACACGCAGACACGTAGACACAGACACGTACACGTAGACACAGACACGTACACGCAGACACAGACACGTACACGTAGACACAGACACGTAGACACAGACACGTAGACACATACACGTAGACGTGTAGACACAGACACGTAGACACAGACACGTACACGTAGACACGTACACGTAGACACAGACACGTAGACACAGACACGTACACGTAGATACAGACACGTAGACACAGACACGTACACGTAGACACAGACATGTAGACACAGACACGTAGACACAGACACGTACATGTAGACACAGACACGTACACGTAGACACAGACATGTACACGTAGACACGTACACGTAGACACAGACACGTAGACACAGACACGTACACGTAGATACAGACACGTAGACACGTAGACACGTACACGTAGACACAGACACGTACACGCAGACACAGACACGTAGACACAGACACATAGACATGACACGTACATGTAGACACAGACACGTACACGTAGACACAGACACGTACACGTAGACACGTACACGTAGACACAGACACGTAGACACAGACACGTACACGTAGACACAGACACGTACACGTAGACACAGACACGTACACGTAGACACAGACACGTACACACAGACACGTAGGCACAGACACGTACACGTAGACACAGACACGTACACGTAGACACAGACACGTACACGCAGACACAGACACGTACACGTAGACACAGACACGTACACGTAGACACAGACACGTACACGTAGACACAGACACAGACACGTAGACACAGACACGTAGACGTAGACACAGACACGTAGACGTAGACACGTAGACACAGACAGGTACACGTAGACACAGACACGTAGACACAGACACGTAGACGTAGACACGTAGACACAGACAGGTACACGTAGACACAGACACGTAGACACAGACACGTAGACACAGACACGTACACGTAGACACAAACACGTACACGTAGACACGTACACGTAGACACAGACACGTAGACACAGACACGTACACGTAGATACAGACACGTAGACACGTAGACACGTACACGTAGACACAGACACGTAGACACAGACACGTAGACACAGACACGTAGACACAGACACGTAGACACAGACACGTACACGTAGACACAGACACGTACACGTAGACACAGACAGGTACACGTAGACACAGACACGTACACGTAGACACAGACACGTACACGTAGACACAGACACGTAGACACAGACACGTAGACACAGACACGTAGACACAGACACGTACACGTAGACACAGACACGTACACGTACACGTACACGTAGACACGTACACGTAGACACAGACACGTACACGTAGACACAGACACGTAGACACAGACACGTAGACACAGACACGTACAC
>NC_084597.1:1981263-2033763 GCF_033807715.1 Cololabis saira | reverse complement strand
CGACCGACCTATATAATAATAATAATAATAATAATAATCAAACATTTTCTACGTTAAAACCCTCAATTCATAAATTATTTTTGAATAATTTATTAATTAAAAATTAAAAAAGATGAAAAAAGGAAAGAGGGAAAAGAAGATGAAAAAGGAAAAAAGATGAAAAAGAGGAAGAAGAAAATGAGGAAAAAGAGAAAAAAAGAAGGAAAAAAAGACAAAAAATATGAAAAAAAAGGAAGAAATAGAACACACTTTTTAAGAAAACTCAAACTTTTTCAGTCCACTGTGTTTTCTCGTAGTTCTTCTAGTTTTTTATTGTTACTTGTAAGTTCACTGTTCCCTTTGTGGTTTGACTGGTTATAAAGTAGCTTTAATTATCCTGCATGTTTCACCTTGTTAGTCGACTTCACTCCAACTCTTTACCACCAAGTTTACACTTATTTTTGGAATGAATGGTCAATAGACCTCATTTACATAAAATCATACCTCATTTTTAGAAATAGAAATAGAAAGCCTTTATTGTCATTATACTGGTACAATGAAAATTAGACACATTAATTAAACACATGCAAAGACTATGAGTAAAGATAAGCAGAAATTCTGAATGATTTTGACTATAGTTAAACTCAGAGGAATAAATGGATGGATTATCAAAGACTGGTATGTGTGAAAATGAAATGAAATCATTTTAAATGTTTGGACCAGCACCAGCCAGTGGTCCAATGAAATATCACAGGAGGGAGAAACTGAATAAAATATCCATAATTCAATGCAAGAAGTGATCCATTTGATTTGAAATGAGCGTAACAGGCAGTTATAGTTTTGATATAAAAGAAAAGTGAACAAAACACCAAAGAAAGGTTAACTATTAACATTTCAACATGAAGAAAATCATATTTGTGATTTACAGGACTGTCTCAGAAAACTAGAATATTGTGATAAAGTTCTTTATTTTCTGTAATGCAATTAAAAAAACTAAAAAGTCATACATTCTGGATTCATTACAAATCAACTGAAATATTGCAAGCCTTTTATTATTTTAATATTGTTGATTATGGTTTAAAGTTTAAGATTTAGATTCCCAGAATATTCTAAAAAACGACCAACATTTCATTGTAGTAGTTAAAACTGAAAAAGGAAAGAGTTCTAATGGTTTTATTATTTTATGTTGATCATATTTTACAGCACGTTTATTCACATGTCAGACTGGTATAAGTTGTTAACTTAACTTTAATTAGTTAATGTGTTTCAGAGAATATAATGCACGAAGTGATGATTGAGATTATAAAATTAAGACCCTTGGATCGAGATTTAAGACTTTGTAACACCATTTTCAATCATTAAAAAGTGTTTTTAATTGTTTTAAGGATCTGTGTTGCCAGGTTGGACTGAAAAACTGATATTTGGGCTGATTTTTGGAGTTTTTTACTCAATATTTAGGAGAAATAACTTGACAATATGTGTGTAAGTTTTTTCCTCCTCTTTTCCTCTTTTTACTCCTTTTTTCCTCTTTTTTTCCTCTTTTCTTTCTCTTTTTCCCCTCTTTTTCTTATTTTTTCCTCTTCCTCTTTTTTCTTCTTGTTTTCCTCTTTTTTTTCCTCTTTTCTTTCTCTTTTTTTCACCTTTTTTTCCTCCTTTTTCCCTCTTTTTTCCTCTTTTCTTCTTCTTTTTCCCCCTCTTTTTTATTTTTTCCTCTTTTTTCATCTTTTTTTCCTCCTTTTTTCCTATTTTTCCTCTTGTTTTCTTCCCTTTTTCCTCTTTTCTTTCTCTTTTTGTCATCTTTTTTTCCTCCTTTTTCCCCCTCTTTTTCCTATTTTTTATTGTGAAAAAAAGAGGAAACAAAGAGGAAGAAATAAAACAGATGGAAAAAGAGAAAAAGATGAAAAAATGAGGAAAAAAGATGAAAAAAGGAGGAAAAAAGAAGGATCCGTGTTGCCAGGTTGGACTGAAAAACAGATATTTTGGCTGATTTTAGGAGCTAAAATAACATAAATCATAAATATTTATACAAGAGAAGTAATAAAGATTAATAAGTGATAAAGAAATGACCAAAAGGCAACTGCTCCTTTACAATGATGTAACATTTTATATTCTTTTAATTTGTTTGGAAAAGAAATCCTGTTTAAATAAAGTTTTGAAGGAAGTGACGTCTGTTCGGTCCGTGTGGCGACGGAAGTGACGTCAGGTCGGTCTGAAATAGAAGCAGCAGCGGCGCCACAAGGTTGGTGTTTTCACTGAAGAAACACGCTTTAGGAAGCAAATAACGCACTTTAACACACATATATCCGAGTTTAGGAAGCAAATGACCGAGTTTAGGAAGTAAATGACCGAGTTTGAACGTTGTATGGTCTTATTTTGTGTGAAAGTGACACATTGAAGCGAAGACGCCTCGTTTTAAGACTGATTTATGGTCCCGCGTGAAATCGACGCAGAGCTCTCGTGCGTAGGTTACGTAGGTTACGCGTAGGCGCTGCGTCGGTGTAACGCGGAACCATAAATCAACCTTGATCCTCGCCGCTTCGCGGTCAATTTTAAAGTGAAAAGCGTCAAAGTTTTACTGAATAAAAGTTAATATTAATATTCTTTTAGTGTTATTAGATCAATAATAACATTGGGCCGTATTTATAACCCGTTTTAAGTTGAAATTGAGCAGCTTTGAAACGGAAATAGAAGCAATAAATGATTAAAACTGTTAAAAATGTCTCATAATAAGTTATTCATACATTTGTAAATGTGCTGGGAGACATTAATGATATATATTCATGTAGAAAGTCCGTGTCATGTCTCTCTCTCTCTATATATATATACATATGTGTGTGCATGTCTATATATGTCTCTGTGTGTGTGTGTGTGTGTGTGTGTGTGTGTGTGTGTGTGTGTGTGTGTGTGTGTGTGTGTGTTTTCCAAAAATAGTCTCCTAAATGTCTAAATGCTCGTGACTTTGTGAAGGACATTTCAAAACAATAGCGTAAAGAGAGGACCTTTATTTTGAAATGCCTCGTATAACATTTCATGACGCTTTTATTTTTTAATTCCATGCACGACACTTTTATTTTGAAATCCTTGTTTACATATTACATGACGCTTTTATTTTGGAATGCCACGTTTACGTAATTCACTTCATGAAACTTTTATTTTGTAATTCCATGTACGACACTTTTATTTTGAAATGCCTCGTTTAATATATAAATATATACAGTCTTAAAAATGTCTCGTGACGTTACCACATTACCGCTAATGCTAATGCTACTACCGCTAATGCTAATGCTACTACTGCTAATGCTACTACCGCTAATGCTAATGCTAATGCTACTACTGCTACTGCTTCTGATACTGCTAATGCTATTCTCCCCCTACAGGATGGGGGAGATCGAGCGGGACCAGGCCGGCTTCTATGCTAACGCCGAGGGCTACTGGAAGGCCGTCCCCCCCACGGTGGACGGTATGCTAGGAGGCTACGGTAGCATCTCCAACGTGGACATCAACGGCTCCAAGGCCCTGCTGCAGCGCTTCCTCGGGGTAATGCTACTGCTAGTACTGCTAGTGCTACTGCTACTGCTAGTACTGCTAATTCTAATGCTACTACTACTGCTACAGTAGTATTGGTACTAATGTTTGGTATGGGTACTAATGTTGGTACCAACATTAGTACCAACATTACATTTTCGTGCGTGCATGAGTTTTTTCATGCGTTTTTGCGTGCGTGCGTGCGTTTTTTTCGTGCGTGCGTGCGTTTTTTTCGTGCGTGCGTTTTTTTGTGTGTGCGTTTTTTCCTGCGTGCGTGAGTTTTTTCATGCGTTTTTTGTGCGTGCGTGCGTTTTTTCGTACATTCTTGCGTTTTTTCATGCATTTTTTCATGCGTTTTTTCGTGCGCGCGTGCATTTTTTTGTGCGTTCTTTCGTGCGTTTTCCACATTCTGACTTTTTTTTTGACTTTTTCTTCAAAACTTCCACTTTTTTCCTCAAAATTTCCACTTTTTTCTCAAAATTGTGCGTGCGTTTTTTCGTGCGCGGGTTTTTTCATGCGTTTTTTCGTGCGTGCGTGCGTTTTTTCGTGCATGCATTTTTTCATGCGTTTTTGCGTGCGTGCGTGCGTGAGTTTTTTCATGCGTTTTTTAGTTCATTTTTTCGTGCGTGCGTGCGTTTTTTCATGCGTTTTTTCGTACATTCTTGCGTTTTTTCATGCATTTAATCGTGCGCGCGTGCATTTTTTTGTGCGTTCTTTCGTGCGTTTTCGACATTCTGACTTTTTTTTCGACTTTTTCTTCAAAATTTCCACTTTTTTCCTCAAAATTTCCACACTTCGTGCACGCGTGTTTTTTCATGCGCTTTTTCTTGCGTGCGTGCGTTTTTTCGTGCGTGCATGTGTTTTTCCGTGCATGCGTTTTTTCCTGCGTGCGTTTTTTCCTGCGTTTTTTAGTTCATTTTTTCGTGCGTGCGTGCGTTTTTTCATGCGTTTTTTTGTGCGTGCGTGCATTTTTTCGTACATTCGTGCATTTTTTCATGCGTTTTTTCGTGCGCGCGTGCATTTTTTTGTGCGTTCTTTCGTGCGTTTTCGACATTCTGACTTTTTTTTAGACTTTTTCTTCAAAATTTCCATTTTTTTCTCAAAATTGTGCGTGCGTTTTTTTGTGCGCGCGTGTTTTTTCATGCGTTTTTTCGTGGGTGCGTGCGTTTTTTCGTGCATGCAATTTTTCATGCGTTTTTTCGTGCGTGCGTTTTTTCGTGCGTGTGTGAGTTTTTTCATGCGTTTTTTCTTGTGTGCGTGCGTTTTTTCCTGCGTGCGTGCGTTTTTTCATGCGTTTTTTTGTGCGTGCGTGCGTTTTTTCGTACATTCTTGCATTTTTTCATGCATTTTTTCATGCGTTTTTTCGTGCGCGCGTGCATTTTTTGTGCGTTCTTTGTGCGTTCTTTTGTGCGTTTTCGACATTCTGACTTTTTTTTCGACTTTTTCTTCAAAATGTCCTCAAAATTTCCATTTTTTTCTCAAAATTGTGCGTGCGTTTTTTCGTGCGTGCGTTTTTTCGTGCGTGCGTTTTTTCGTTCTGACTTTTTCCTCAAAATTTCCACTTTTTTCTCAAAATTTCCAATTTTCTCGACTTTTTGCTCAAAATTGGTACTAATGTCGGTACTACCTCCTCCCTCCACAGGAGGGCGGTACCGATAACGGTTGCGCGCTGGACTGCGGCGCCGGTATCGGCCGGATCACCAAGCGGCTGCTGCTGCCGCTGTTCCGGACCGTGGACCTGGTGGACGTGACCCGGGAGTTCCTGGACCAGGCCCGGGTTTCCCTGGGGGACGACCCGGCCGCCGCCGCGCGGGTCGGTCACTACTTCTGCTGCGGCCTGCAGGACTTTGTACCGGAGAAGAACCGCTACGACGTCATCTGGATCCAGTGGGTCATCGGTGAGTGCTAATGCTGCTAATGCTAATGCTGCTAATGCTGCTAATGCTAATGCTGCTAATGCTGCTAATGCTAATATTGCTAACGCTAATGCTAATGCTAATGCTGCTAATGCTGCTAATGCTAATGCTAATGCTGCTAATGCTATTACTACTATTTCTGCTGCTACCGCTAATGCTACCACTACTCCTTCTCCAGGTCACCTGACCGACGAGCACCTGGTGGACTTCCTGCGGCGCTGCCAGGCGGCGCTGCGCCCCGGCGGGCTGGTGGTCGTCAAGGACAACGTGTCGTACGAGGGCGTCGTCCCCGACGACGTGGACAGCAGCGTCTGCCGCGACCTGAGCCTCCTGATGGGCCTGGTGGAGCGGGCGGGGCTGCGGGTGGTGCACCGCGAGCAGGAGCAGAACTTCCCCAAGGAGATCTACCAGGTCCACACGCTAGCGCTGCGCTAACGGGACCAGGAGACACGCTAGCGCTGCGCTAACGGGACCAGGTCCACACACTAGCGCTGCGCTAACGGGACCAGGTCCACACGCTAGCGCTGCGCTAACGGGACCAGGTCCACACGCTAGCGCTGCGCTAACGGGACCAGGAGACACGCTAGCGCTGCGCTAACAGGTCCAGGAGACACGCTAGCGCTGCGCTAACGGCCCCAGGAGACACGCTAGCGCTGCGCTAACGGGACCAGGTCCACATGCTAGCACTGCGCTAACAGGGCCAGGAGACACGCTAGCGCTGCGCTAACGGGTCCACACGCTAGCGCTGCGCTAACAGGTCCACACGCTAGCGCTGCGCTAACAGGTCCACACGCTAGCGCTGCGCTAACGGCCCCAGGAGACACGCTAGCGCTGCGCTAACAGGTCCAGGTCCACACGCTAGCGCTGCGCTAACAGGTCCAGGTCCACATGCTAGCGCTGCGCTAACAGGTCCAGGTCCACACGCTAGCGCTGCGCTAACGGGACCAGGAGACATGCTAGCGCTGCGCTAACGACCCCCGGAGATCTACCACCGCTAACGACGCCAGTACCCGTGTGAGTGTGTGTGTGTGTGAGAGTGTGTGTGTGTGTGTGTGTGTGTGTGTGTGAGTGTGAGTGTGTGTGTGTGTGTGTCTGTGTGTGTGTGTGTGTGTCTGTGTGTGTGTGAGTGTGTGTGTGTGTGTGTGTGTGTGTGTGTGTGTGTGTGTGTGTGTGTGTGTGAGTGTCTGTGTGTGTGTGAGTGTTTGTGTGTGTGTGTCTGTGTGTGTGTGAGTGTGTGTGTGTGTGTGTGTGTGTGTGTGTGTGTGTGTGTTGCCAGGTAACCAAACTGTTTCCACGGTGATTGATAATAAAACCCATCTGGAAAAAACAGCAGGAAGTTCAATGTTTTCATTCAAAATCATACCCATATATACATATATACATAAATACATACCCATATACAAATATTATAGACGTAGACGCCGCATTGGCAGTCGTACATCAAGCATCCTGTATCATAACTACATGTCTGCCGTTTGTAACAAAGCAAACCGCGTGAAAATGGGTTGAAAATTAAGTGAGTTATAGTTGTTTTACTCATGCATAAAAACCTCCTTCCTCAATAGAAGTGAACGCTCTGGAGTCAAAGAGAGACCCATCCAAGATGGCCGCCACGCCGAATGTTCTCAGGCAGTCAATGCAGCGTCTGTGTAGATATGTCTATGTTCAAAATGGTGAAGGAAGGAAGGAAGGAAGGAAGGAAGGAAGGAAGGAAGGAAGGAAGGAAGGAAGGAAGGAAGGAAGGAAGGAAGGAAGGAAGGAAGGAAGGAAGGAAGGAAGGAAGGAAGGAAGGAAGGAAGGAAGGAGAGATAAACAACAACAGCATTGTCTCAGTCAATAAAATGATACCATTTGATAAAATAAAGGAAAAACTGCACTGATTCAAACGTGTAAAGGGTTAGGTTAGGATTAGGTTACAGGTTATAAGTTAAAATAGTGCAGTTCTATGTGAATAACCTGGAAAAGAGTTGATTAATAATGAAATAAATGGACATGTTTTCTTCCTGAGTAGTGAGTTTGTGGAGGAGACGAGGAAAGGAAGGAAGGAAGGAAGGGAGGATCTTTGATCTGGTTTTCCTCCTTTTTCCCTCTTTTCTTTCTCCTTTTTTCATCTTTTTTTCCTTTTTCTTTTTCTTTTTTTCCATCTCTTTTTCCCCTTTTTACCTCTTTTTTCATCTTGTTTTCCTCTTTTCTGATTTTGTCTTCTTTTCTTTCTCTTTTTTAATCGTTTTTCCCCTCTATTTCCTCTTTTTTCATCTTTTTTCCTCTTTCTTTTTTTCATTTTTTTCCTCTTTTCTTTTTCTTTTTTTCCATCTCTTTTTCCCCTTTTTACCTCTTTTTTCATCTTGTTTTCCTCTTCCGATTTTGTCCTCTTTTCTTTCTTTTTTAAATCTTTTTTTCCCCTCTATTTCCTATTTCTTCCTCTTTTTTCCCTCTTTTTCCTCTTTTTTCTTCTTTTCTTCCTTATTTCCTCTTTTCTTTCTCTTTTTCCTCTTTTTTCCTCTTTTCTTTCTCTTTTTCCCCTTTTCTTCCCTCTTTTCATTCTCTTTTTTTCATCTTTTTTCATCTTTTTTCCTCCTATTTTAAAAATACTGCACAAGAAAACAATGAGAATTTACTTGAAAAAGGTGAAAATTGTTCTGTTATTTTTGTGGTAATTCCACTTGTTTTAAGTGTAATGAGAGTTTTTGACAAAAAATGTGGCATTTTAACTAGAAATAAGACAAATATTCCTGGTAAGATTTGAAGTTTTTGCAGTGTAGTTAGTTTGTCCTGAGGTCCGTGAACGCAGCACCGTGAGCGGTGACGTGTCCCCGCGTCACGTGTCCCCCGTGTCACGTGTCCAGCGGGAGCCGGAAGTGAGCAGTCCGGTCCAAGATGGCGTACCAGACGCTGCAGCAGGAGTTCCTGCAGATCCCGGCCGTGACCCGCGCCTACACCACGGCCTGCGTGCTCACCACGGCCGCGGTGGTGAGAGAACCGGGGGAGAACCGGGGGAGGCCTCGGGGCCTCGGCCTCGCCTGGAGGGAGAGCCCGGGGGAGGGCTGCTGCTGCCGGGGGAGATGAGGGGGATGAGGGGGGAAACAGCTGGTTGTTCTGGGGCTGGATTATTACACATTATTACACATATCTGGACCTTATTGGAGATATATACACTTAAAACTGGATTATTACACATATCTGGACCTTATTAGAGATATATACACTTAAAACTGGATTATTACACATATCTGGACATTATTATAGATATATAAACTTAAAACTGGATTATTACACATATCTGGACATTATTATAGATATATAAACTTAAAACTGGATTATTACACATATCTGGACCGGTTTAGGGTTAAAACTGGGTTAAAACTGGGCCTGGAAATCCTGGAAGTGCTGGAATTTTAGTTTTAAATCCTGGAAAGTGCTGGAATTTTAGTTTTAAATGCTTGAAAGTGCTTGAATTTTAGTTTTTAATGCTTGAATTTTAGTTTTAAATGCTTGAATTTTAGTTTTAAATGCTTGAAAGTGCTTGAATTTCAATGTTGTTTTTTCAAGGCCTGAAAAAGTGCTTGAATTTTGGTTTTAAGGCTTGAAAATCTGGATCAGACTGTATAGTTTAGTTATTATCAGGGTTCCTAGAGGGGCTAGAAATCCTGGAAATTGCTTACATTTTAGTTTTAAATGCTTGAAAGTGCTTGAATTTTAGTTTTAAATGCTTGAATTTTAGTTTTAAATGCTTGAAAATGCTTGAATTTTAGTTTTAAATGCTTGAAAATGCTTGAATTTTAGTTTTAAATCCTTGAAAGTGCTTGAATTTCAATGTTGTGTTTGCAAGGCCTGAAAAAGAGCTTGAATTTTGGTTTTAAGGCTTGAAAATATGGATCAGACTGTAGAGTTTAGTTATTATCAGGTTTCCTACACATTTTTCAAGGTCAAATTCAAGCACTTTTCAACGGTAATTTTCAAGATTTTGCTTGAAATCCTTGAAAGTGCTTGAAATTATAACTAGAGGGTTTTTTACGGGGGCTTGAAATCCTTGAAATTGCTTTAATTTTAGTTTTAAATGCTTGAAATTGCTTGAATTTTAGTTTTAAATGCTTGAAAGAGCTTGAATTTTAGTTTTAAATGCTTGAATTTTAGTTTTAAATGCTTGAAAATGCTTGAATTTTAGTTTTAAATGCTTGAAAGAGCTTGAATTTTAGTTTTAAATGCTTGAATTTTAGTTTTAAATGCTTGAAAATGCTTGAATTTTAGTTTTAAATGCTTGAAAATGCTTGAATTTTAGTTTTAAATGCTTGAAATTGCTTGAATTTCAATGTTGTGTTTGCAAGGCCTGAAAAATAGCTTGAATTTTGGTTTTAAGGCTTGAAAATCTGGATCAGACTGTATAGTTTAGTTATTATCAGGGTTCCTACACATCTTTCAAGGTCAAATTCAAGCACTTTTCAACTGTAATTTTCAAAATTTTGCTTGAAATCCTTGAAAGTGCTTGAAATTATAACTAAAGGGTTTTTACGGGGGCTTGAAATCCTTGAAAGTGCTTAAATTTTAGTTTGAAATGCTTGAATTTTAGTTTGAATTGCTTGAATTTTAGTTTGAAATGCTTGAATTTTAGTTTGAAATGCTTGAATTTGAGTTTAAGTGCTTGAAATGAAGCGTTTTCTGTTCAAACTGACTCTGGTTATTGCAGGTTTTATTAATATAGTGATATAATAATATAATAATATAATAGTGGAGTTTGTGGCTCGTATTATTACATTATGGCAACCATTTTAACATTGCAGATTTCTACAACTGTATTTTGACTAGTTTAATTACATTGTGACTATAAAATACTTTTACTTTTGATACTTGACTATATTTTTTCACAAGATACTTTTGATACTTTAGTACATTTAACGTGAGCTACTTTAAGACTTTTACTCAAGTAATTTTCTTATGGGCGACTTTAACTTTTACCAAAGTCTTTTTCAGTTTATGGTATTTCTACTTTTACTTAGTTACTTTAATCAAGTACTTTATAAACCTGATACGTCATTTTGACTCGTCGTAATTCCAGTTCCAGATTCTACAACTTTGTTCTGACTAGTCACAACTTAATTTTAGATTTCTAAAAAGAGAAAAAAGGAAAAAAAAGAGAAAAAAAAGGAGAAATAAAGGCAGAAATAAAGGCAGGAGCACTGGGTGATAAAAATGGGGGAAAAACCGTGATAAAAATATTTATATAAAAAAATATATAGATATTTTGAATTGAGGGGAATTAAATATGTTGAACTGGAAACTCGTCAGAATTAAACTATAGATATCTAGAATTACAGCTAGTCGTAATTAACACGCAGATTTCTGCAACTACATTTTCACTATAGTCATAATTACATTTTGACTAAACTCTAATTCACGATATCTGTAATTAAATTTTGACTCGGCAGAATGGAAGTTAATTATCTCCTAATTAAAATTCATTACAAGATATCTATAACTATAACTATATAGCTAAATATATCTATAACTTCATTTCAGATATCTACAATTAAATTAGTCTCAAACTGTAATTAGGGATAATCATAATTAATTGTAGATAATCTGAAATGCTCTTTTGTAATTGTAATAATTAGTAATAATTCACTGTGACAGTTAGTCGTTTAAACAAACGTTTTATAAACTCCAGTTTCTTAAACAGGAAGCAGAAGTGAAACTAAAAGATAAATTTAACTGTTAGAACATTTAGACGTCAGTTAAATCTTTGTTTATATGAAAATGTAACTGAATGAAACATGAACACATTATTCACATTTACATTTTAATACAAACCTGCGCGTCGTCTGTAAGTTAGTAAGTTATAGTTATAGTTAGTAGTTTATAGTTATAGTTATAGTTATAGTTAGTAGTTTATAGTTATAGTTAGTAGTTTATAGTTATAGTTATAGTTAGTAATGTATAGTTATAGTTAGTAGTTTATAGTTATAGTTAGTAATGTATAGTTATAGTTAGTAATGTATAGTTATAGTTATAGTTAGTAGTTTATATCTGCTCTGATATTATAAGTCATAAGTCATTGCAGGCGAATTGGTGACATTTTCGGCTTTTTTCACGAAATTTAGATTTTTTTTCTCGAAATTTTGACTTTTTTCACGAAATTTCGACTTTTTTTCACAAAATGTAGACTTTTTTTCTCGACATTTCATCTTTGCAGCATGTGTTGTCTTCGTTCTAATTCTGTTACCAAATTCAGTTACCACGGAAACGGGAGGGAAAGTTAGCCTGTTAGCCTGTTAGCCTGTTAGCTGCAGCAAATAAGGCGTTACATTACGTAACATTTAGGTGTATAAAACATGTTTTCAGCGTATTTATTTCTGGCATAGTCGTATTGTAGCACACTGAAAAACTCCAGGAATATTTGTCTTATTTCTAGTTAAAATGTCTCATTTTTAGAAAAAAATATCTCATTCCACTTAAAACAAGACTCATTACCAGAAAAACAACAAATTTCATCAGTTTCAAGTAGATTTTCACTTGAAATAAGTAGAAAAATCTGCCAGTGGAACAAGATTTTTTTTTCTCAAAATTTCAACTTTTTTCTAAAAATTCTGACTTTTTTTCACTAAATTTCGACCTTTTTTAAAATTTTCCTTTTTTTCTCGACATTTTGACTTTTTTTCATAAAACTTTGACTTTCTTGACATTTTGACTTTTTTCACTAAATTTTCTACATTTTTCTGGACATTTTGACTTTGACTGTTATCGGTTTAAACGTGTGGAGATTTTAAAGCGGTTTCTGCTGAACTGGTTCATGTTCATGTGCTGAAGCAACTGCTGCTCAAATTCTGAGTTTTTGTCTGTGAAAAATTAAAAAAGTCATTGCAGGAGATGGGGGAAGTTTATCGTATTATATATCTACTATATATACTATATCTATATACTATTATATACTATTTTATCGTATTATATCATACTGTATTGTATTATATCAGAATAGAATAGTTCAGTTAGGTGTACTAAATGTATAAAACATGTTTCAGCGTATTTATTTATTTCTGTCGTTTATTAATGACAGTTTTTAATTGTTTCCACTTGAATCAATCTGGACTTTTGTTTCTTCTCTTGCAGCAACTGGAAATCATCACTCCCTTTCAGCTTTACTTTAATCCAGATCTGATCCTGAAGAATTACCAGGTGAGAATCTGATCAACCAATCAATTAATCAATAACAACCAATCACAGAGCAGAGAATTAATAACAACCAATCACAGACCAGATCAAGCTTTACTTTAATCCAGATCTGATCCTGAAGAATTACCAGGTGAGAATCTGATCCACCAATCAGAGACCAGATCAATAACCATCAACCAATCAGAGAGCAGATCAATAACCATCAACCAATCAGAGAGCAGATCAATAACCATCAACCAATCAGAGAGCAGATCAATAACAACCAATCAGAGAGCAGATCAATAACAACCAATCAGAGAGCAGATCAATAACAACCAATCAGGGACCAGATCAATAACCAAAGACCCTTTTTTATTTTAAAATTCTATGTAATTTATGTAATTAATTCTGATTAAATGAAAAAAATTACAAAAATAAGTGGATTAAACTTGAATAATTCATGTATTAACAAATTGAAAACTACAATTAAAATAAATAAATTAAAACATTTTTTTTAAAGCAAATCCTTAAAATATATAAAAACTAAACAATACGAAGGTTTAATTACTTTAAATCTGGATTAAATCTGTTTTTATTTCTTTTTTTTAAAAATATTTTTCCTGGTGTTTCTGTGTGATTTATACTGAGTCGTGTTAGTTTACCAAAATATATCATTAATTACAATTAAAACAATTAATTATAACAATTAATTATAAAACTGAGCTGGTATTAAAGAGTAAAAACAGCTGCAAACTAGATGTAGTTTTTTATTAGTTTGACTGAAATAAAGAAACATGTGTTTTTTCTGTTCCAGGTTTGGAGAGTAATTACCAACTTCCTGTTCTTAGTTTTTTATTAGTTTGACTGAAATAAAGAAACATGTGTGTGTTTCTCTGTTCCAGGTTTGGAGAGTAATTACCAACTTCCTGTTCTTAGTTTTTATTAGTTTGACTGAAATAAAGAAACATGTGTGTTTTCTGTTCCAGGTTTGGAGAGTAATTACCAACTTCCTGTTCTTAGTTTTTTATTAGTTTGACTGAAATAAAGAAACGTGTGTGTTTTTTCTGTTTGCAGGTTTGGAGAGTAATTACCAACTTCCTGTTCTTAGTTTTTATTAGTTTGACTGAAATAAAGAAACATCAGTGTGTTTTCTCTGTTTGCAGGTTTGGAGAGTAATTACCAACTTCCTGTTCTTCGGCCCCGTCGGCTTCAACTTCCTGTTCAACATGATCTTTCTGTATCCTTAGTGTTTTAAACGTGGGTTTTAACGTGGGTTTAATTTCCTTTGTGTGCTGGTTTTAACATGTTTTTAACAGGTTTTAACGTGTGTTTAATTTCCTTTTGGTTCCGGTTCGTTGGGTTTTTTAATCTGAAACTAGTTTTAAATGTTTCGCTCTCGGTTTCGCCGGCGAAGCCGAGAAAAGAGAAAAGAGCAAAGAGCAGGGCTCTAGAGCTCTCTATTTTTTATTCCTTTTTTCTCTTTTTTGTTCTTTTTTCTATTTTTTTGTTCTTTTTTTTTCTCTTTTTTTCTCGTTCTATTTTCTCTTTTTTCTTTTCCTTTTTTTTCTCTTTTTTCTTTTCCTTTTTTTCTTCCTTTTTCCTTTTTTTCGACATTTCGACTTTCTTCTCAAAATTTTGACTTTTTTTTCACAAAATTTTGACTTTTTTCTCGACATTTCGACTTTTTTCACAAAAGTTTCGACTTTTTCACAAAAGTTTCGACTTTTTTCACAAATTTTTTGACTTTTTTCTCAACATTTAGACTTTTTTCTCAACATTTAGACTTTTTTCTTGAAATTCTGATTTTTTCACTTTTTTCCGGTATTTAAGGTGGTATTTAAGGTGGTATTTAAGGTGGTATTTAACGTGTTATTTAACGTGTTTTGTGTGAGTTTTCCTGAACGTTTTCCTACAGATACAGATATTAATGTGGTATTTAAGGTGGTATTTAACTGGTATTTAACTGGTATTTAAGGAGTTTTCCTGACCGTTCTCCTAACAGATACAGATATTAACGTGGTATTTAACGTGGTATTTAAGGTGTTTTGTATTAGTTTTCTTTAACCGTCTGTTTGCAGATACAGATATTATTGTGGTATTTAACATGTTTTATGGGAGTTTTCCTGAACGTTTTCCTGCAGATACAGATATTATTCTGGTATTTAAGGTGTTATTTAAGGTGTTTTGTGTGAGTTTTCCTGAACTATCCTAACAGATACAGATACTGCCGGATGTTGGAGGAAGGATCGTTCCGGGGACGAACGGCCGACTTCGTCTTTATGTTCCTGTTCGGAGGGCTGCTGATGACTGTATCCTTAAATAATTAAATTAACTTTAATAAACAAATAAATATAAATATAACCGTATCCTTAAAAATAATTAAAATAATTAAATATTCATGTTCCTGTTCGGAGGACTGCTGATGACTGTATCCTTAAATAATTATTAAAATAATTATAAATATAACCGTATCCTTAAATAATCATTAATTATTATAATATTATTATTATATTATTATAAAATAATGAAACATTCATGTTCCTGTTCGGAGGACTGCTGATGACTGTATCCTTAAATAATTATTAAAATAATTATAAATATAACCGTATCCTTAAATAATCATTAATTATTATAATATTATTATTATATTATTATAAAATAATGAAACATTCATGTTCCTGTTCGGAGGGCTGCTGATGACCGTATCCTTAAATAATTATTAAATATAACCGTATCCTTCTAATTATCATTAAAATAATTAAATATAATAAATATAAATATGACCGTATCCTTAAATAATCATTAAAATAATTAAATATAATAAATATAAATATGACCGTATCCTTAAATAATTAAATATAACTTTAATAAACAAATAAATATAAATATGACTGTATCCTTAAATAATCATTAAAATAAATAAATATGACCGTATCCTTAAATAATCATCACAAATAATTAAACATTCATGTTCCTGTTCGGAGGGCTGCTGATGACCGTATCCTTAAATAATTAAATATAACTTTATCCTTTCAGGAAATAATCATCACAAATAAATATAAATATAACCGTATCCTTAAATAATTAACAAAATAATTACAAATAGCCTCTCCACCCTGACGGGCCACAGGTGTGGCCCGTCAGGGTGGAGAGGCTGACGGGCCACAGGTGTGTCCCGTCAGGGTGGAGAGGCTGACGGGCCACAGGTGTGGCCCGTCAGGGTGGAGAGGCTGACGGGCCACACCTGTGTCCCGTCAGGGTGGAGAGGCTGACGGGCCACACCTGTGTCCCGTCAGGGTGGAGAGGCTGACGGGCCACACCTGTGGCCCGTCAGCCTCTCCACCCTGACGGGACACAGGTGTGTCCCGTCAGGGTGGAGAGGCTGACGGGCCACAGGTGTGGCCCGTCAGGGTGGAGAGGCTGACGGGCCACACCTGTGGCCCGTCAGCCTCTCCACCCTGACGGGACACAGGTGTGTCCCGTCAGGGTGGAGAGGCTGACGGGCCACAGGTGTGGCCCGTCAGGGTGGAGAGGCTGACGGGCCACACCTGTGGCCCGTCAGCCTCTCCACCCTGCCACATTATCCTTCCCAGGAATCATCACAACTAAAAATAAGTGTTTTAAGGTTTAAAAATGAGTAGAAATATGAGCGTATCCTTCTCACCAATCATCCATTCATCCATTCATCCATTCAACAGTTCTGGTAGAAAGTAGGACCAATCAGGTGAAGGGGCGGGGCTTTTGGCGTCTAGCGTCGCCACGGTAACGATTTTGAAAGAGAAAAGTTAGTAGTTTTCTACAGGGCGCTGAAGAAAAACCAAAGAAAGACAGAAAGAAAGAAACCAGCGTTATTGTAGTTTCTTTAACCCCGGTTACTGTAGTTTGCTGTAGTTTCTTTAACCATTGTTAGTAGTCATGGTTATTGTAGGTTACTGTAGTTTCTTTAACCCCGTCACCAGATATTCGGCACGTTTGTGAGCCTGGTGTTCCTCGGCCAGGTCGTTATTGTAGTTTATTGTAGTTTTATTGTAGTTTATTGTAGGTTACTGTAGTTTATTATAGTTTCTTTAACCATCGTTACTGTAGTTTGTTGTACTTTAACCCCGTCACCAGATATTCGGGTCGTTATTGTAGTCTATTGTAGTTTATTGTAGTTTATTGTAGTTTCTTTAACCAGCGTTAGTAGTTTCTTTAACCCTGTCACCAGATATTCGGGACGTTTGTGAGCCTGGTGTTCCTCGGACAGGCGTTCACCATCATGCTCGTTTACGTCTGGAGTCGCAGGAACCCGAATGTTCGCATGAATTTCTTCGGTTTGCTGAATTTCCAGGCTCCGTTTTTACCATGGGTGTTGATGGGATTCTCCCTCCTGCTGGGAAACTCCATCATCGTGGACCTGCTAGGTGAACACATGAATGAATGAATGATTCTCTCTTCTGCTGGGAAACTCCATCATCGTGGACCTGCTAGGTGAACACATGAATGAATGAATGAATGAATGATTCTCCCTTCTGCTGGGAAACTCCATCATCGTGGACCTGCTAGGTGAACACATGAATGAATGAATGAATGAATGATTCTCCCTTCTGCTGGGAAACTCCATCATCGTGGACCTGCTAGGTGAACACATGAATGAATGAATGAATGAATGAATGATTCTCCCTCCTGCTGGGAAACTCCATCATCGTGGACCTGCTAGGTGAACACATGAATGAATGAATGATTCTCCCTTCTGCTGGGAAACTCCATCATCGTGGACCTGCTAGGTGAACACATGAATGAATGAATGATTCTCCCTTCTGCTGGGAAACTCCATCATCGTGGACCTGCTAGGTGAACACATGAATGAATGAATGAATGATTCTCTTCTGCTGGGAAACTCCATCATCGTGGACCTGCTAGGTGAACACATGAATGAATGAATGATTCTCCCTCCTGCTGGGAAACTCCATCATCGTGGACCTGCTAGGTGAACACATGAATGAATGAATGATTCTCCCTCCTGCTGGGAAACTCCATCATCGTGGACCTGCTAGGTGAACACATGAATGAATGAATGATTCTCCCTTCTGCTGGGAAACTCCATCATCGTGGACCTGCTAGGTGAACACATGAATGAATGAATGAATGATTCTCCCTTCTGCTGGGAAACTCCATCATCGTGGACCTGCTAGGTGAACACATGAATGAATGAATGAATGATTCTCTTCTGCTGGGAAACTCCATCATCGTGGACCTGCTAGGTGAACACATGAATGAATGAATGAATGATTCTCCCTTCTGCTGGGAAACTCCATCATCGTGGACCTGCTAGGTGAACACATGAATGAATGAATGAATGATTCTCCCTCCTGCTGGGAAACTCCATCATCGTGGACCTGCTAGGTGAACACATGAATGAATGAATGATTCTCCCTTCTGCTGGGAAACTCCATCATCGTGGACCTGCTAGGTGAACACATGAATGAATGAATGATTCTCCCTTCTGCTGGGAAACTCCATCATCGTGGACCTGCTAGGTGAACACATGAATGAATGAATGATTCTCCCTCCTGCTGGGAAACTCCATCATCGTGGACCTGCTAGGTGAACACATGAATGAATGAATGATTCTCCCTTCTGCTGGGAAACTCCATCATCGTGGACCTGCTAGGTGAACACATGAATGAATGAATGAATGATTCTCTCTGCTGCTGGGAAACTCCATCATCGTGGACCTGCTAGGTGAACACATGAATGAATGAATGAATGAATGATTCTCCCTCCTGCTGGGAAACTCCATCATCGTGGACCTGCTAGGTGAACACATGAATGAATGAATGATTCTCCCTTCTGCTGGGAAACTCCATCATCGTGGACCTGCTAGGTGAACACATGAATGAATGAATGAATGATTCTCCCTCCTGCTGGGAAACTCCATCATCGTAGACCTGCTAGGTGAACACATGAATGAATGAATGAATGATTCTCCCTCCTGCTGGGAAACTCCATCATCGTGGACCTGCTAGGTGAACACATGAATGAATGAATGAATGATTCTCCCTCCTGCTGGGAAACTCCATCATCGTGGACCTGCTAGGTGAACACATGAATGAATGAATGAATGATTCTCCCTCCTGCTGGGAAACTCCATCATCGTAGACCTGCTAGGTGAACACATGAATGAATGAATGAATGAATGAATGAATGAATGAATGATTCTCCCTTCTGCTGGGAAACTCCATCATCGTGGACCTGCTAGGTGAACACATGAATGAATGAATGAATGATTCTCCCTCCTGCTGGGAAACTCCATCATCGTAGACCTGCTAGGTGAACACATGAATGAATGAATGAATGATTCTCCCTCCTGCTGGGAAACTCCATCATCGTGGACCTGCTAGGTGAACACATGAATGAATGAATGAATGATTCTCCCTCCTGCTGGGAAACTCCATCATCGTGGACCTGCTAGGTGAACACATGAATGAATGAATGAATGAATGATTCTCTCTTCTGCTGGGAAACTCCATCATCGTGGACCTGCTAGGTGAACACATGAATGAATGAATGATTCTCCCTTCTGCTGGGAAACTCCATCATCGTGGACCTGCTAGGTGAACACATGAATGAATGAATGAATGAATGATTCTCTCTTCTGCTGGGAAACTCCATCATCGTGGACCTGCTAGGTGAACACATGAATGAATGAATGAATGAATGAATGATTCTCCCTCCTGCTGGGAAACTCCATCATCGTGGACCTGCTAGGTGAACACATGAATGAATGAATGAATGATTCTCCCTCCTGCTGGGAAACTCCATCATCGTGGACCTGCTAGGTGAACACATGAATGAATGAATGATTCTCCCTTCTGCTGGGAAACTCCATCATCGTGGACCTGCTAGGTGAACACATGAATGAATGAATGAATGATTCTCTCTTCTGCTGGGAAACTCCATCATCGTGGACCTGCTAGGTGAACACATGAATGAATGAATGATTCTCTCTTCTGCTGGGAAACTCCATCATCGTGGACCTGCTAGGTGAACACATGAATGAATGAATGAATGATTCTCTCTTCTGCTGGGAAACTCCATCATCGTGGACCTGCTAGGTGAACACATGAATGAATGAATGATTCTCCCTCCTGCTGGGAAACTCCATCATCGTGGACCTGCTAGGTGAACACATGAATGAATGAATGAATGAATGATTCTCCCTTCTGCTGGGAAACTCCATCATCGTGGACCTGCTAGGTGAACACATGAATGAATGAATGATTCTCCCTTCTGCTGGGAAACTCCATCATCGTGGACCTGCTAGGTGAACACATGAATGAATGAATGATTCTCCCTTCTGCTGGGAAACTCCATCATCGTGGACCTGCTAGGTGAACACATGAATGAATGAATGATTCTCTTCTGCTGGGAAACTCCATCATCGTGGACCTGCTAGGTGAACACATGAATGAATGAATGATTCTCCATCCTGCTGGGAAACTCCATCATCGTGGACCTGCTAGGTGAACACATGAATGAATGAATGAATGATTCTCCCTTCTGCTGGGAAACTCCATCATCGTGGACCTGCTAGGTGAACACATGAATGAATGAATGAATGAATGAATGATTCTCTTCTGCTGGGAAACTCCATCATCGTGGACCTGCTAGGTGAACACATGAATGAATGAATGATTCTCCATCCTGCTGGGAAACTCCATCATCGTGGACCTGCTAGGTGAACACATGAATGAATGAATGAATGATTCTCCCTTCTGCTGGGAAACTCCATCATCGTGGACCTGCTAGGTGAACACATGAATGAATGAATGAATGATTCTCCCTTCTGCTGGGAAACTCCATCATCGTGGACCTGCTAGGTGAACACATGAATGAATGAATGAATGATTCTCCCTTCTGCTGGGAAACTCCATCATCGTGGACCTGCTAGGTGAACACATGAATGAATCAATGAATGATTCTCCCTTCTGCTGGGAAACTCCATCATCGTGGACCTGCTAGGTGAACACATGAATGAATGAATGATTCTCCCTCCTGCTGGGAAACTCCATCATCGTGGACCTGCTAGGTGAACACATGAATGAATGAATGATTCTCCCTTCTGCTGGGAAACTCCATCATCGTGGACCTGCTAGGTGAACACATGAATGAATGAATGAATGATTCTCCCTTCTGCTGGGAAACTCCATCATCGTGGACCTGCTAGGTGAACACATGAATGAATGAATGAATGATTCTCTCTCCTGCTGGGAAACTCCATCATCGTGGACCTGCTAGGTGAACACATGAATGAATGAATGATTCTCCCTCCTGCTGGGAAACTCCATCATCGTGGACCTGCTAGGTGAACACATGAATGAATGAATGATTCTCTTCTGCTGGGAAACTCCATCATCGTGGACCTGCTAGGTGAACACATGAATGAATGAATGATTCTCCCTTCTGCTGGGAAACTCCATCATCGTGGACCTGCTAGGTGAACACATGAATGAATGAATGATTCTCCCTTCTGCTGGGAAACTCCATCATCGTGGACCTGCTAGGTGAACACATGAATGAATGAATGATTCTCTCTTCTGCTGGGAAACTCCATCATCGTGGACCTGCTAGGTGAACACATGAATGAATGAATGAATGATTCTCCCTTCTGCTGGGAAACTCCATCATCGTGGACCTGCTAGGTGAACACATGAATGAATGAATGATTCTCTCTTCTGCTGGGAAACTCCATCATCGTGGACCTGCTAGGTGAACACATGAATGAATGAATGAATGAATGATTCTCCCTCCTGCTGGGAAACTCCATCATCGTGGACCTGCTAGGTGAACACATGAATGAATGAATTAATGATTCTCTTCTGCTGGGAAACTCCATCATCGTGGACCTGCTAGGTGAACACATGAATGAATGAATGAATGATTCTCCATCCTGCTGGGAAACTCCATCATCGTGGACCTGCTAGGTGAACACATGAATGAATGAATGATTCTCTTCTGCTGGGAAACTCCATCATCGTGGACCTGCTAGGTGAACACATGAATGAATGAATGATTCTCTCTTCTGCTGGGAAACTCCATCATCGTGGACCTGCTAGGTGAACACATGAATGAATGAATGATTCTCTTCTGCTGGGAAACTCCATCATCGTGGACCTGCTAGGTGAACACATGAATGAATGAATGAATGATTCTCCCTCCTGCTGGGAAACTCCATCATCGTGGACCTGCTAGGTGAACACATGAATGAATGAATGATTCTCCCTTCTGCTGGGAAACTCCATCATCGTGGACCTGCTAGGTGAACACATGAATGAATGAATGATTCTCTTCTGCTGGGAAACTCCATCATCGTGGACCTGCTAGGTGAACACATGAATGAATGGATGAATGATTCTCTTCTGCTGGGAAACTCCATCATCGTGGACCTGCTAGGTGAACACATGAATGAATGAATGAATGAATGATTCTCCCTCCTGCTGGGAAACTCCATCATCGTGGACCTGCTAGGTGAACACATGAATGAATGAATGAATGATTCTCCCTTCTGCTGGGAAACTCCATCATCGTGGACCTGCTAGGTGAACACATGAATGAATGAATGATTCTCCCTTCTGCTGGGAAACTCCATCATCGTGGACCTGCTAGGTGAACACATGAATGAATGAATGATTCTCCCTTCTGCTGGGAAACTCCATCATCGTGGACCTGCTAGGTGAACACATGAATGAATGAATGAATGATTCTCCCTTCTGCTGGGAAACTCCATCATCGTGGACCTGCTAGGTGAACACATGAATGAATGAATGAATGATTCTCTTCTGCTGGGAAACTCCATCATCGTGGACCTGCTAGGTGAACACATGAATGAATGAATGAATGATTCTCCCTTCTGCTGGGAAACTCCATCATCGTGGACCTGCTAGGTGAACACATGAATGAATGAATGAATGAATGATTCTCCCTCCTGCTGGGAAACTCCATCATCGTGGACCTGCTAGGTGAACACATGAATGAATGAATGATTCTCCCTTCTGCTGGGAAACTCCATCATCGTGGACCTGCTAGGTGAACACATGAATGAATGAATGAATAATTCTCCCTTCTGCTGGGAAACTCCATCATCGTGGACCTGCTAGGTGAACACATGAATGAATGAATGAATAATTCTCCCTTCTGCTGGGAAACTCCATCATCGTGGACCTGCTAGGTGAACACATGAATGAATGAATGAATGAATGATTCTCCCTCCTGCTGGGAAACTCCATCATCGTGGACCTGCTAGGTGAACACATGAATGAATGAATGATTCTCCCTCCTGCTGGGAAACTCCATCATCGTGGACCTGCTAGGTGAACACATGAATGAATGAATGATTCTCCCTTCTGCTGGGAAACTCCATCATCGTGGACCTGCTAGGTGAACACATGAATGAATGAATGATTCTCCCTTCTGCTGGGAAACTCCATCATCGTGGACCTGCTAGGTGAACACATGAATGAATGAATGAATGATTCTCCCTCCTGCTGGGAAACTCCATCATCGTGGACCTGCTAGGTGAACACATGAATGAATGAATGAATGATTCTCCCTCCTGCTGGGAAACTCCATCATCGTGGACCTGCTAGGTGAACACATGAATGAATGAATGATTCTCCCTTCTGCTGGGAAACTCCATCATCGTGGACCTGCTAGGTGAACACATGAATGAATGAATGATTCTCCCTCCTGCTGGGAAACTCCATCATCGTGGACCTGCTAGGTGAACACATGAATGAATGAATGATTCTCCCTTCTGCTGGGAAACTCCATCATCGTGGACCTGCTAGGTGAACACATGAATGAATGAATGAATGAATGATTCTCCCTTCTGCTGGGAAACTCCATCATCGTGGACCTGCTAGGTGAACACATGAATGAATGAATGAATGATTCTCCCTTCTGCTGGGAAACTCCATCATCGTGGACCTGCTAGGTGAACACATGAATGAATGAATGAATGAATGATTCTCCCTTCTGCTGGGAAACTCCATCATCGTGGACCTGCTAGGTGAACACATGAATGAATGAATGAATGATTCTCCCTTCTGCTGGGAAACTCCATCATCGTGGACCTGCTAGGTGAACACATGAATGAATGAATGAATGATTCTCTCTTCTGCTGGGAAACTCCATCATCGTGGACCTGCTAGGTGAACACATGAATGAATGAATGATTCTCCCTTCTGCTGGGAAACTCCATCATCGTGGACCTGCTAGGTGAACACATGAATGAATGAATGAATGATTCTCCCTCCTGCTGGGAAACTCCATCATCGTGGACCTGCTAGGTGAACACATGAATGAATGAATGAATGATTTTTAATGTTTTTAATGTTTTAATCTTTATTGCAGGTAAATGTTTTTAAATGTTTTTAATGTTTTTAATGTTTTAATCTTTATTGCAGGTAAATGTTTTTAAATGTTTTTAATATTTTAATCTTTATTGCAGGTAAATGTTTTTAAATGTTTTTAATGTTTTAATCTTTATTGCAGGTAAATGTTTTTAAATGTTTTTAATGTTTTTAATGTTTTAAATGTTTTAATCTTTGTTGCAGGAATTGCCGTCGGCCACGTCTACTTCTTCCTGGAGGACGTTTTTCCGAACCAGCCGGGAGGAGGTCGTTGGCTCAAAACCCCGTCCATCATGTACGTCCCGCTAACGCTAACATCGTTACGACTTTATTATCGTAACGTTACGACTTTATTATCGTAACGTTACGACTTTATTCTCGTAACGTTACGACTTTATTATCGTAACGTTACGACTTTATTATCGTAACGTTACGACTTTATTCTCGTAACGTTACGACTTTATTCTCACAACGTTACGACTTTATTCTCGTAACGTTACGACTTTATTATCGTAACGTTACGACTTTATTCTCGTAACGTTACGACTTTATTCTCACAACGTTACGACTTTATTCTCACAACGTTACGACTTTATTCTCGTAACGTTCCGACTTTATTCTCATAAATTACGACTTTATTCTCGCAACGTTACGACTTTATTCTCGCAACGTTACGACTTTATTCTCGCAACGTTACGACTTTATTCTCGTAACGTTACGACTTTATTGTCGTAACGTTACGACTTTATTCTCCTAATTTACGACTTTATTCTCATAAATTACGACTTTATTCTCGCAACGTTACGACTTTATTCTCGCAACGTTACGACTTTATTCTCGTAACGTTACGACTTTATTCTCGTAACGTTACGACTTTATTCTCGCAACGTTACGACTTTATTCTCGCAACGTTACGACTTTATTCTCGCAACGTTACGACTTTATTCTCGCAACGTTACGACTTTATTCTCGCAACGTTACGACTTTATTCTCGCAACGTTACGACTTTATTCTCGCAACGTTACGACTTTATTCTCGCAACGTTACGACTTTATTCTCGTAAATTACGACTTTATTCTCGTAAATTACGACTTTATTCTCGTAACGTTACAACTTTATTCTCGTAAATTACAACTTTATTCTCGTAAATTACAACTTTATTCTCGTAAATTACAACTTTATTCTCGTAAATTACAACTTTATTCTCGTAAATTACGACTTTATTCTCGTAACGTTACGACTTTATTCTCACAACGTTACGACTTTATTCTCACAACGTTACGACTTTATTCTCGTAACGTTCCGACTTTATTCTCATAAATTACGACTTTATTCTCGCAACGTTACGACTTTATTCTCGCAACGTTACGACTTTATTCTCGCAACGTTACGACTTTATTCTCGTAACGTTACGACTTTATTGTCGTAACGTTACGACTTTATTCTCCTAATTTACGACTTTATTCTCATAAATTACGACTTTATTCTCGCAACGTTACGACTTTATTCTCGCAACGTTACGACTTTATTCTCGTAACGTTACGACTTTATTCTCGTAACGTTACGACTTTATTCTCGCAACGTTACGACTTTATTCTCGCAACGTTACGACTTTATTCTCGCAACGTTACGACTTTATTCTCGCAACGTTACGACTTTATTCTCGCAACGTTACGACTTTATTCTCGCAACGTTACGACTTTATTCTCGCAACGTTACGACTTTATTCTCGCAACGTTACGACTTTATTCTCGTAAATTACGACTTTATTCTCGTAAATTACGACTTTATTCTCGTAACGTTACAACTTTATTCTCGTAAATTACAACTTTATTCTCGTAAATTACAACTTTATTCTCGTAAATTACAACTTTATTCTCGTAAATTACAACTTTATTCTCGTAAATTACGACTTTATTCTCGTAAATAACGACTTTATTCTCGTAACGTTACGACTTCATTCTCGTAACGTTACGACTTTATTCTCGTAAATTACGACTTTATTCTCGTAACGTTACGACTTTATTCTCGTAAATTACGACTTTATTCTCGTAATGTTACGACTTTATTCTCCTAATTTACGACTTTATTCTCCTAATTTACGACTTTATTCTCATAAATTACGACTTCATTCTCGTAACGTTACGACTTTATTCTCGTAATTTCAGTTTTTTTAGTCGTGGATTAATGATGAACACTAGAAAATGTTCTTAACTAAAAATGTCGCCTGGTTCTCACACACTCTGAGTCGAGATGGAAGATTGGAGGGCGACTTTAGCATTAGCAGTATTAGCTCCTGTAAACTCCTCATCCTCTTCCTTTCCCTCCGTGTCTGCCTCTGTTTCCCATTCATTCATTCATTCATTCATTCATTCATTCATTCATTCCTTCATTCACCGTCTCTCTTTTCCCGACAGAAAGATGCTGTTCGACGCCCCGGAGGAAGACGCTAACTACAACCCGCTACCGGAGGAACGGCCCGGCGGCTTCGCCTGGGGGGAAGGCCAGCGGCTCGGGGGCTAATAGCGCCGCCGCCGCGGGGGCTAATAGCGCCGCCGCCGCGGGGGCTAACGAGCTAACCCTAGCTAACTTTTCAAAGACCTTCTTCTCCGAGAGACGGAGGAAACAAACACGGCCTTTGTTCGTTTCAGTTCTGGACGAAGAAACGGAGTTTAAAGATAAAAGTCGATCGTATTTGGGGCTTTAATAAAACTCTTTCCGACGGCTAACGGCTAAAGGCTAACGGCTAACGGCTAAAGGTTCCAGAAGAAGAAACCAACGCTGGGACTTTAGACACAAACTCTGGACAGTTGAGTGTTTGGACTCGTGATGTTTGTCTTCGTTTCAGAAAAATATTGACGTATAAAATTCTATGAAAGAGGGAAAATGTCGGCATTTAAATAGAAAACATTTATTCAGATGGTGAGTGCTTTTTTATTTCACTTTAAGTGTTGCAAATGTAGATTTGGCTTCATTCTTTCTTTCTGCTTCTTGATGGAATCGCTCAAAAAACCAAATACATCTTATTACGTTAAATTTGTACAAAAACAACCTTATTCAAAAATCTGCTGTTTCATTCTCCAATTTTCCCAAGAAAGTAAATGTTTCCATTTTAATAATTGATTGTTCTTCACTGTCTGGGCTTTTTTTCTTTTACTACCGATAAGTGAGATGTTTGGATGCTATAAAAGGTTTTGACACATTTTATGTGACTTGATTCTGCAAAACCTAACGTGAAACTTTCCAATAAGCTGTTATTACTTTTTCCTTTTTTTCTCTTTTTTTCTCTTTTTTTCTTCATTTTTCTTCCTTCCTTTTTAATCTCGACATTTTGACTTTTATTTCCGAAATTGTACTTCAACAGTAAAAAAAGAAGAAAAGGAAAAGGGAAAAAGGAAAAAAGGAAAAAAAGAATAAGAAAAAGCAGCTTCTCAATGCCCGGGTTTCCCAGGTAGCTGGTTCAGATTTCCCAGGTTCCATGAACGCAGCAGAGTTATTTAGCTAGCTCACCTTTTTTTTCCTTTTTTTTATTTAATTTTTTCTCCTTTTTTTTCTTTTTTTCTCTTTTTTCTTTTTCTTTTTTTTCTTCCTTTTTTTTCCTTTTTTCTCTTTTTTTCTTTCCTTTTTAATCTCAACATTTCGATTGTTTTCTCGACATTTTTACTTTTTTCTCGACATTTTTACTTTTTTCTCGAAATTGTACTTCAACATTAAAAAAAGAAAAGAAAAGGGAAAAAGGGGAAAGAAAGAAAAAAGAAAAAAAAAGAAATAAAGGAGAAAAAAGCAGCTTTTCACAGCTCAGACTGTAGCTGAACCTGCAGCTGTTGCTCGTATTTCCCATTCCCTGAACGCAGCAGTTTTCCCAGGTTCCCTGAACGCAGCAGAGTTTAATACCCGGGTTTCCCAGGTTCCCTGAACGCAGCAGAGTTTAATACCCGGGTTTCCCAGGTTCCCTGAACGCAGCAGAGTTTAATGTTCGTATTTCCCAGGTTCCCTGAACGCAGCAGCAGCTCCTGCAGCTGGTGCTCGTATTTCCCAGGTTCCCTGAACGCAGCAGCGTTAGCCGTTAGCAGGACTGGTGCTCGTATTTCCCAGGTTCCCTGAACGCAGCAGCGTTAGCCGTTAGCAGGACTGGTGCTCGTATTTCCCAGGTTCCCTGAACGCAGCAGCAGCTCCTGCAGCTGGTGCTCGTATTTCCCAGGTTCCCTGAACGCAGCAGTGTTAGCCGTTAGCAGGACTGGTGGTCGTATTTCCCAGGTTCCCTGAACGCAGCAGCGTTAGCCGTTAGCAGCACGTCGCTAACATGCAGCTCGCTCTCAGCAAGACGTTCGGGCAGAAACCCATGAAGTTCCAGCTGGAAACGGAGGGAGACTTCTACATGGTGGGGTCGGAGGTGAGTGTCACCTGCTGGAGCCTGCTGGGGCCGGTTTTTCCTGGTTTTATCTGGTTTTAGGAGCTGCTGCTGCAGAGGCTGCAGCCTGATTTATGGTCCTGCGTCACATCGACGCAGAGCCTACGGCGTAGGCTCTGCGTCGACGTGACGCAGAACCATAAATCACCCAACGAGCCGCTGCGTTTATAAACAAAGAGAAAATTCAGTTAAAGCAAAAAAACAACTGTTTCTGTGAATAATAATCATAAATAAAATCTATTGTTCCGTGTTCTTGTTCTCTCCCGTCGGGACGGGGATCAATCAGCGTAAAAACACGGATATTTCTCTCTTTTTCTTCATTTATTTTCCTTTAAGATCATTTTGCAGAAAGTTCCCAGGTAAAAACCTAAAATGATGATAAAATAATAAATGACAATTATGGCCATAAAGCCGTTCTAATGTATCCAAATAAATAATAAATGTACATTATGAAGCCTTTTATGCAATAATGTTATAATTCCACCCTAAATAACGTCATTAAGCAACAATTCAGCTCCTTAAATTACCATAAATAATTAGTTCATCAATCCATGATAAATGTTTGTCTATTATCAAACCAAATAACCGGGCTGTAGTTTGTTTACTTTATGAATGAATGGCGTTTACTGCAAAAGACAACTTCATCTCCCAGAATGCATCACGCGCTGAAACCCGGAAGTGCCTACGGTTAGATTTTACAGCAGCAACTTTTAACACCAATTAACACCAATTAACACTAATTAACACCACAAACGCTGTCATGAATAATGTCTGCTCCATATAGAAAAAGAACAAAATAAAATGCACATTATTAATAATAAAGGTCAATTAAACACAACATGTATACATAAAAAAAAAAAAATATATATATATATATATATATATATATACAAAAAATACATATATATGTATTAATAAAATAAATATGACACGTTAAAATATAAATGATATATATTATATATAAAAAAAGTATTTCTGAGCCTAATAATAAAAATATATACATATAATATATATATATAATGTATTAATAAACTAAATATATAATATATTAAAATATCTATTATATATTAACGCAGGGTTAGCAGTGAGCGTGGTTTCCATGGCAACGCTGGTTTCCCTGTAGTTAATTAAGTCGACGTTACAAGTCATAATAATAATAATAACAATGTGTTTTTAAAACGCGTTCGCAGCAGAAAGAGGACGATATAGTTTGTTCTGATGCAAATATTTAAACCAGGACTCGAGTCTACGATTCGTGTATTTAATTCATGTATTGGATTCGTGTATTTTAGGTGTTTTAGCGTTTTTTCGTGCGTTTTTTCATGCGTGCGTTTTTTCGTGCGTTTTCGACATTTCAACTTTTTTCTTGAAATTTCTACTTCTTTGCTCAACATTTTGACTTTTCCTCGACATTTCACTTTTTTTCTCTCAAAATTTGGCCTTTTTGTTTTCGATATTTTGACTTTTTTCGTCGATATTTTGACGATTTTATTCTTGCAACGTTACAACTTTATTCTTGCAACTTTACGACTTTATCCTCATAAATTACGACTTTATTCTCATAAATTACGACTTTATTCTCGTAAATTACGACTTTATTCTCATACATTTTTATGAGTTTTTCATGCGTTTTTTCATGCGTGCTGGACTTTTTTCGTGCGTTTTTTTGTGCATGACTTTTTTCGTGTATTTTTTCATGCGTTTTTTCGTGACGCCTCAGAACAGAAGGGGTTTTAATGAATCTCTCTGTTTTTACTCCAACACGTGTCCTTTTTTCTTCTTTTCCAGGTTGGAAACTACCTGCGAATGTTCCGAGGTTCGTTGTATAAAAGATATCCGTCGTTGTGGAGACGACTCGCGTCGGTGGAGGAGAGGAAGAAGATCGTAGCGTCGTCGCACGGTGAGAGTTTATCTTTAGTTTCTGGATTAAAACATCAACGTATCCAAGTTGAAATGACTCCAGTAATCGAATATTTATATATTTATAAAGGCTAATTTATGAGAATTGTTTTGTTTTCTTGTTTTTCTACTTTAGCCACTAGCGTTACGCTGCTAAAGGCTAATTTCTGAGAATTGTTTTGTTTTCTTGTTTTTCTACTTTAGCCACTAGCGTTACGCTGCTAAAGGATAATTTATGAGAATTGTTTGGTTGTTTTTCTACTTTAGCCACTAGCGTTACGCTGCTAAAGGCTAGTTTATGAGAATTGTTTTGTGTTCTTGTTTTTCTACTTTAGCCACCAGCGTTACGCTGCTAAAGGCTAATTTATGAGAATTGTTTGGTTTTGTTGTTTTTCTACTTTAGCCACCAGCGTTACGCTGCTAAAGGCTAATTTATGAGAATTGTTTTGTTGTTTTTCTACTTTAGCCACTAGCGTTACGCTGCTAAAGGCTAATTTATGAGAATTGTTTTCTTGTTTTTCTACTTTAGCCACTAGCGTTACGCTGCTAAAGGCTAATTTATGAGAATTGTTTTGTTGTTTTTCTACTTTAGCCACTAGCGTTACGCTGCTAAAGGCTAATTTATGAGAATTGTTTTATTTTCTTGTTTTTCTACTTTAGCCACTAGCGTTACGCTGCTAAAGGCTAATTTATGAGAATTGTTTTGTTGTTTTTCTACTTTAGCCACCAGCGTTACGCTGCTAAAGGCTAATTTATGAGAATTGTTTTGTTGTTTTTCTACTTTAGCCACTAGCGTTACGCTGCTAAAGGCTAATTTATGAGAATTGTTTTCTTGTTTTTCTACTTTAGCCACTAGCGTTACGCTGCTAAAAGCTAATTTATGAGAATTGTTTTCTTGTTTTTCTACTTTAGCCACCAGCGTTACGCTGCTAAAGGCTAATTTATGAGAATTGTTTTGTTGTTTTTCTACTTTAGCCACTAGCGTTACGCTGCTAAAAGCTAATTTATGAGAATTGTTTTGTTGTTTTTCTACTTTAGCCACTAGCGTTACGCTGCTAAAGGCTAATTTATGAGAATTGTTTTGTTGTTTTTCTACTTTAGCCACTAGCGTTACGCTGCTAAAGGCTAATTTATGAGAATTGTTTTGTTGTTTTTCTACTTTAGCCACTAGCGTTACGCTGCTAAAAGCTTCAGAGTGTGAGGAAATCTTCGAGGGCAACGATGAGAAATACAAGGCTGTTTCCATCAGCACGGAGCCGCCGGCCTTCGTCAGGTAAAACCGTTATTACTGCATTTCTGATATTTACCTTGTTTTCAGGCTCAACTCTTAACTCGTTCGTTCTTTCTTTCTTTTCTTTTATTACATTTTCTATTTTGTATGGAAAGGGCATGGAACACATACAGAAAAGACATGTAAAAGAGAAAAATTACATCTTTATACATGGAGTCGTTTTCTCCAACAGTCTCTGAAACAGTAGAAATTAAATACATAATTAATTAATTAAAATAATTTAATGAAATAAATAAAATTGTAAATACCTAAATATAAAATTTACTATACAATTAAATGTGTCATTAAATTATTACATTTTGAATATTTCATTGGATATTTCATTTAATTATTTCATTACACATTTAATTATTTCATTACACATTTAATTATTTCATGGTTCCTGCATTGGCACATCTTTAATTTATTTAAACTGTCACTTTATTTTCTAATTGTATATTAAATAAATTACTTATTAAGATATTTCCAATGTTATTTATTTCATTGTACATTTATTCAATGATTTAAATAATTATGTATTTATTTAATTTGGACCGTTTCAGCGTTCCAGACTTTTCCCTTTCTTTTTTTTTTGCGGGAAAGAAAGCAATTGGTCCGAGGGTGAATTATAGGTGATAAATATTGTGCAGCTTGATGTTTTGGCATTTACATAGACAACTGTAACATTTTATGGACAGTTATTTGGAAGGTCATTTATGTGTAGACTGAATAACAAGTGGTCCCGAGACTGAACCTTGAGGGACACCATAAGAGTTTTGTGTTGTGTACGTTAACACCCTGTTTTCTCTGTGTGGTGTGTGACTCTATCAAGGATAAGGATAATTATATATTATTCCTCAGACAGAAACCAGATCCTCTGAATCTTGTGTGTTTTATTTCTCTTCTTAAGGGAACAGAAAGTGAAGCGCAGCAGCCAGTGGGTTCCCACTCTTCCCAGCAGTTCCCACCATCTCGACGCCGTCCCGTCCTCCACCACCATCAACCGGAACAGACTGGGCCGCGACAAGAAGAGGACCTTCCCCCTGTGGTGAGAAACACTGGAAACACGGTGAAAACACGCTAAAAACATGCTAAAAACACGCTAAAAACATGCTAAAAACAATCACCTTCCCCCTGTGGTGAGAAACACTGGAAACACGGTGAAAACACGCTAAAAACACTCTAAAAACATGCTAAATACACGCTAAAAACATGCTAAAAACACTGAAAAACACGCTAAAAACACTTTAAATACACTCACCTTCCCCCTGTGGTGAGAAAACCACTGAAAACACGGTGAAAACACGCTAAAAACACGCTAAATACATGCTAAAAACACGCTAAAAACACTTTAAATACACTCACCTTCCCCCTGTGGTGAGAAACACTGGAAACACGGTGAAAACACTCTAAAAACACGCTAAAAACACTTTAAATACACTCACCTTCCCCCTGTGGTGAGAAACACTGGAAACACGGTGAAAACACGCTAAAAACACTCTAAAAACATGCTAAAAACACGCTAAAAACACTTTAAATACACTCACCTTCCCCCTGTGGTGAGAAACACTGGAAACACGGTGAAAACACGCTAAAAACACGCTAAAAACACTCTAAAAACACGCTAAAAACACTCTAAAAACATGCTAAAAACACGCTTAAAACACTTTAAATACACTCACCTTCCCCCTGTGGTGAGAAACACTGGAAACACGGTGAAAACACGCTAAAAACACGCTAAAAACACACTAAAAACATGCTAAAAACACGCTAAAAACACTTTAAATACACTCACCTTCCCCCTGTGGTGAGAAACACTGGAAACACGGTGAAAACACGCTAAAAACACGCTAAAAACACTTTAAATACACTCACCTTCCCCCTGTGGTGAGAAACACTGGAAACACGGTGAAAACACGCTAAAAACACACTAAAAACACGCTAAAACACTTTAAATACACTCACCTTCCCTCTGTTGTGGGAGAAAAACACGTTAAAAACACACTAAAAACATGCTAAAAACAATCACCTTCCCCCTGTGGTGAGAAAACACTAAAAACACGCTAAAAACACGCTAAATACATGCTAAAAACACGCTAAAAACACAATAAAAACACTAAAAACATGCTAAAAACAATCACCTTCCCCCTGTGGTGAGAACACGCTAAAAACATGCTAAAAACACGCTAAATACATGCTAAAAACACGCTAAAAACACACTAAAAACACACCTAAAACACTTTAAATACACTCACCTTCCCTCTATGGTGGGAGAAAAACACGTTAAAAACATGCTAAAAACAATCACCTTCCCCCTGTGGTGAGAAAACACTAAAAACACGCTAAAAACAATCACCTTCCCCCTGTGGTGAGAAAACACTAAAAACACGCTAAAAACACGCTAAATACATGCTAAAAACACGCTAAAAACACAATAAAAACACTAAAAACATGCTAAAAACAATCACCTTCCCCCTGTGGTGAGAACACGCTAAAAACATGCTAAAAACACGCTAAATACATGCTAAAAACACGCTAAAAACACTTTAAATACACTCACCTTCCCCCTGTGGTGAGAAACACTAAAAACACGCTAAAAACATGCTAAAAACACGCTAAAAACACTTTAAATACACTCACCTTCCCTCTGTGGTGAGAAACACTGGAAACACGGTGAAAACACGCTAAAAACACACTAAATACACGCACCTTCCCTCTGTGGTGAGAAACACTGAAAACACGCTAAATACACACTAAAAACACGCTAAAACACGCTAAAAACACTTTAAATACACTCACCTTCCCTCTGTGGTGAGAAACACTGGAAACACGGTGAAAACACGCTAAAAACACGCTAAAAACATACTAAAAACACGCTAAAAACACACTAAAAACACGCTAAATACACGCTAAAAACACACTAAAAACACGCTAAAAACACGCTAAAAACACGCTAAGAACAATCACCTTCCCTCTGTGGTGAGAAAAACACGCTAAAAACACTTTAAATACACTCACCTTCCCTCTGTGGTGAGAAACACTAAAAACACTGAAAACACGCTAAAAACACGCTAAAAACACGATAAAAACACGATAAAAAGATCAACTCACTCCATCTGTGGGTTTTCTTGTTTAGCTCCGTTGCCGCTCCGACGGCCCGCCCACAACAGCCAATCAGATTGTACAGATTACTGAAGTAACTAGTTACTAGTTACTGACTGATAACTGGCACATTGTACAGATTACTGATGTAACTAGTAACTAGTTACTAGTTACTTTTCTCCCCACCTTTGACGACCCGGCCGTGATTACTGAAGTAACTAGTAACTGTAACTATTTCTCCCCAGTTTTGACGACCACGATCCCGCCGTGATTAATGTAGTAACTAGTAACTAGTAATAGTAACTAGTAACTGTAACTATTTCTCCCCAGCTTTGACGACCACGATCCCGCCGTCATCCATGAAAACGCGGCTCAGACTGAATCTCTGGTTCCGATCCGGCTGGACATGGAGATCGAAGGACAGAAGCTGCGGGACGCCTTTACCTGGAACATGAACGGTAATTAATTATAATTAATTATAATTCAATATACGCCTTTACCTGGAACATGAACGGTAAATATTAAATATAATTAATTATAATTAAATATATACGCCTTTACCTGGAACATGAACGGTAATTAATTATAATTAAATATATATAAATATATACGCCTTTACCTGGAACATGAACAGTAATTAATTATAATTAAATATATATAAATATATACGCCTTTACCTGGAATATGAACGGTAATTAATTATAATTATTAATAAGAATATAACTTATCTAGAGACGCCTTTACCTGGAACATGAACGGTAATTAATTATAATTATTAATAAAAATATAACTTATCTAGAGACGCCTTTACCTGGAACATGAACGGTAATTAATTATAATTAATTATATATAAATATATACGCCTTTACCTGGAACATGAACGGTAATTAATTATAATTATTAATAAAAATATAACTTATCTAGAGACGCCTTTACCTGGAACATGAACGGTAATTAATTATAATTATTAATAAAAATATAACTTATCTAGAGACGCCTTTACCTGGAACATGAACGGTAATTAATTATAATTAAATATATATAAATATATACGCCTTTACCTGGAACATGAACGGTAATTAATTATAATTAAATATATATAAATATATACGCCTTTACCTGGAACATGAACGGTAAATATTAAATATAATTAATTATAATTAAATATATAAATATCTAGAGACGCCTTTACCTGGAATATGAACGGTAATTAATTATAATGAAATATATATAAATATATACGCCTTTACCTGGAACATGAACGGTAATTAATTATAATTAATTATAATTAAATATAGACGCCTTTACCTGGAACATGAACGGTAAATATTAAATATAATTAATTATAATTAAATATATAAATATCTAGAGACGCCTTTACCTGGAACATGAACGGTAATTATTAAATATAATTAAATATAATTAAATATATACGCCTTTACCTGGAACATGAACGGTAATTAATTATAATTAATTATAATTAAATATATATAAATATATACGCCTTTACCTGGAACATGAACGGTAATTAATTATAATTAATTATAATTAAATATAGACGCCTTTACCTGGAACATGAACGGTAATTAATTATAATTAAATATATATAAATATATACGCCTTTACCTGGAACATGAACGGTAATTAATTATAATTAATTATAATTAAATATAGATGCCTTTACCTGGAACATGAATGGTAATTAATTATAATTATTAATAAAAATATAACTTATCTAGAGACGCCTTTACCTGCAACATGAACGGTAATTCTTAAATATAATTAATTATAATTAAATATATATAGATATATACGCCTTTACCTGGAACATGAACGGTAATTATTAAATATAATTAAATATATACGCCTTTACCTGGAACATGAACGGTAATTAATTATAATTAAATATATATAAATATATACGCCTTTACCTGGAACATGAACGGTAATTAATTATAATTATTAATAATTAAATATATATAAATGCATACGCCTTTACCTGGAACATGAACGGTAATTAATTATAATTATTAATAAAAATATAACTTATCTAGAGACGCCTTTACCTGGAATATGAACGGTAATTAATTATAATTAAATATAGTACTGGCTCGTACCGGCCACAATACATGACAGTAAACATGGCAACCAAGCCGGACATAAATGTCGAGAAAAAAGTCGAAATGCGAAATTAAAAAGGAAAGGATAAAGGGATAAAAAAAAGAGGAACAAAAAAAATAAATAAAGAGGGAAAAAGATGGAAAAAAAGGAAAAAAAAGTGGAAAAAAATTAAAGAAGGAAGAAAAAAAGGGAAAAAAAGGGAAAAAAAGGGAAAAAAGGTCAAACATTGTTGATAAAGCTCCAGGAGCCACCAGGGCGGCGCTAAAGAGCTGCATGTGTCGCCTGTTTGTGTTTCTGCAGAGAAGCTGATGACGCCGGAGATGTTTGCAGAGATTCTGTGTGACGACCTGGACCTGAACCCGTTGGCCTTCGTTCCCGCCATCGCGTCGGCCATTCGGCAGCAGATCGAGTCGTATCCGACGGACAGTATTCTGGAGGAGGAGGCGGATCAGAGGGTTATTATCAAGGTAAAAATAAATAAATAAATAAAAATAAATAAAAAAATAAATATAATAAATATATAAATATATACAATATACAAATATATCTGTAAATAAATATATACAGATCAGAGGGTTATTATCAAGGTAAAGATATAAATATATACAGATCAGAGGGTTATTATCAAGGTAAAGAGATATAAATATATACAGATCCGAGGGTTATTATCAAGGTAAAGATATATAAATATATACAGATGAGAGGGTTATTATCAAGGTAAAGACATAAATATATACAGATCCGAGGGTTATTATCAAGGTAAAGATATAAATCTCATAGACAATGAAGCTGAACATCCACGTGGGGAACATCTCCCTAATCCCTCACCGTAGTTGTGAGAAAAAGCCAAGAAAATGTGTAAAAAAAATGGAAATGTCGAGAAAAAAGTCAAAATATTGCGAAAAAAGTAAAAAAAATGATCGAGAAAAAAGTCGAAATGTTAAACACACGAAAAAAACGCACGAAAGAATGCACGCATGAAAAAACGCACTAATGCATGAAAAAATGCATGCACGCGCGAAAAAACGCACACACGAAAAACGCACGCAAGCATAAAAAAACACATGCACGAAAAAACGCACAAACGTATGAAAAAACGCACGGAAAAACGCATGCACGCGCAAAAAAAACGCACGCACAAAAAAAGGCACAAAGAAACGCACGAACGCATGAAAAGACGCACGCACGAAAACCGCACGCACGCACGAAAAAACGCACGTGCGGAAAAAACGTACGAACGCATGAAAAAACGCACAAAATAACGCACGCACGAAAAACGCATGAAAAAACGCACGCACGAAGAAATGCACGAAAAAACGCATGCATGCACAAAAAAAACGCACGAACGCATGAAAAAACGCACGGAAAAACGCACGCACGCGCAAAAAAACGCACGCACGCACAAAAAAAGGCACAAAAAAACGCACGAACGCATGAAAAAACGCACGCACGAAAACCGCACGCACGCACGAAAAAAACGTACGAACGCATGAAAAAACGCACAAAATAACGCACGCACGAAAAACGCATGAAAAAACGCACGCACGAAGAAATGCACGAAAAAACGCACAAACGCATGAAAAAACGCACGCACACACGAAAACCGCACGCACGAAAAAATGCACGAACGCACGAAAAAACGCACGTACGCACGAAAAAACGTACAGACTAACGCACGAAAAACGCACGAAAAAACACGCACTCACGAAAAAAAGGAAATTTTGTGTCGAAGAAGAAAGTTGAAATGTCGAGAAAAAAGTCAAACTTTTGTGAAAAAAGTTCAGGTTTATCTCTCTCGTGGACCAGTTTGAGTGGGACATGTCTGGTCATTAATCGTAGTTAATCGTAGATAATTAATCATAGTTAATCGTAGATAATTAATCGTGTATTTGATTGTGTTTCAGCTGAACATCCACGTGGGGAACATCTCATTGGTCGATCAGTTTGAGTGGGACATGTCTGGTCATTAATCGTAGTTAATCGTAGATAATTAATCGTAGTTAATCGTAGATAATTAATTGTAGTTAATCGTAGATAATTAATCGTAGTTTTGTGTTTATTCCAGCTGAACATCCACGTGGGGAACATCTCATTGGTCGACCAGTTTGAGTGGGACATGTCTGGTCATTAATTGTAGTTAATCGTAGATAATTAATCGTAGTTTTGTGTTTATTCCAGCTGAACATCCACGTGGGGAACATCTCATTGGTCGACCAGTTTGAGTGGGACATGTCTGAGCGGGAAAACTCTCCCGAGTCGTTCGCGCTGAAACTTTGCTCGGAGCTCGGACTGGGTGGAGAGTTCGTTACCACGATCGCGTACAGTATCCGCGGACAACTGAGCTGGCACCAGAGGACCTACGCCTTCAGGTAATAATAATAATAATAATAATAACTAAAGCTGCACCAGAGGACCTACGCCTTCAGGTAAATATTATAATAATTATTAATATTATTATTAATAAACTGAGCTGGCACCAGAGGACCTACGCCTTCAGGTAATTATTAATAATTATTAATATTATTATGAATAAACTGAGCTGGCACCAGAGGACCTACGCCTTCAGGTAATTATTAATAATTATTAATATTATTATGAATAAACTGAGCTGGCACCAGAGGACCTACGCCTTCAGGTAATTATTAATAATTATTAATATTATTATGAATAAACTGAGCTGGCACCAGAGGACCTACGCCTTCAGGTAATTATTAATAATAATTATTAATAATATAATAAACTGAGCTGGCACCAGAGGACCTACGCTTTCAGGTAATTATTAATAATAATTATTAATAATATAATAAACTGAGCTGGCACCAGAGGACCTACGCTTTCAGGTAATTATTAATAATAATTATTAATAATATAATAAACTGAGCTGGCACCAGAGGACCTACGCTTTCAGGTAATTATTAATAATAATTATTAATAATATAATAAACTGAGCTGGCACCAGAGGACCTACGCTTTCAGGTAATTATTAATAATAATTATTAATAATATAATAAACTGAGCTGGCACCAGAGGACCTACGCCTTCAGGTAATTATTAATTATTATTATTAATATTAATAAACTGAGCTGGCACCAGAGGACCTACGCCTTCAGGTAATTATTAATTATTATTAATAATAAACTGAGCTGGCACCAGAGGACCTACGCTTTCAGGTAATTATTAATTATTATTAATATTATTATTAATAAACTGAGCTGGCACCAGAGGACCTACGCCTTCAGGTAATTATTAATTATTATTAATATTATTATTAATAAACTGAGCTGCACCAGAGGACCTATGCCTTCAGGTAAATATTAATAATTATTAATATTATTATTAATAAACTGAGCTGGCACCAGAGGACCTACGCTTTCAGGTAATTATTATAATAATTATTAATAATATTATTATTAATAAACTGTGCTGGCACCAGAGGACCTACGCCTTCAGGTAATTATTAATTATTATTAATATTATTATTAATAAACTGAGCTGGCACCAGAGGACCTACGCTTTCAGGTAATTATTATAATAATTATTAATAATATAATAAACTGAGCTGGCACCAGAGGACCTACGCCTTCAGGTAATTATTATAATAATTATTAATATTAATAAACTGAGCTGGCACCAGAGGACCTACGCCTTCAGGTAATAGTAGTAGTAGTAATAATAATAATAATAACTAAAGCTGCACCAGAGGACGTACACCTTGTGTTGTTTTCGGGGTAAAGGAAGGAGGAAAGAAGAAGGAAGGAAGGAAGGGAGAAAAGAGGAAGAGAGCAGGAGGAAAGAAGGACAAAGGGGAAAAAGGAAGGAAGGAAGGGAGAAAAGAAGGAAGGGAAGAAGGAAAGAGAATTAGGTCATTTTGACCCGAAGACAGTACAAGGGTTAAGGCTTAGCTACCAATATCAATGCCATTTGCACTCATGTATTGTAGGGCTTGGTCGCCAAGGTGCATTCTGGGACGTGGCGGCCATGTTGGCAGCCTCGTGAGTGTAAACAAACAGCAGTGTAGCAGCAGTGTGCTAGCACGGAACGCCAAAAAAACATGTTAAAATGCCGGAAAGGAACTGGAATTTACTGGGAACCTTAAACAAGGAAGGCAGGGATAAAATAATGATTATTAACGGTTTAGATCCGTATGAAATCCCTTCTAAAGGGACGAGGTTTTACTGCCGCAGTTCTGCACAACCCACGTCTTCGGCTAGCTCGTTAGCCTGTTTGGCAGCTGCTTCGGTAAAAGTGTTTCAATCAATTAGTATTCCGACATTTCCAACATGGCAAAAAGAAAAAAGAAAAAAAGGCGAAAAAAAAGAAAAAAAGGCGAAATAAAAAAAAGGCGAAATTTCGAGGGAAAAAAAGGCGAAATTTCAAGAAAAAAAGGTGACATTTCGAGAAAAAAAGGTGAAATTTCAAGAACAAAAGAGAAAAAAAGAGAAAAAAGGGCGAAAAAAAGAAAGAAAAAGAGGAAAAAAAATTGAAAAAAAAATTGAAAAAAAGGCGAAAAATTGCGAAAAAAAGGTAAAAAAAAAAAAAGAAAAAAAGGCTAAAACATGGCGGCTCCGCCAGGTGATGACGCACCAAAACTTCTACTTTTATGGAGGGACCGTGGTTCCCATGGTTCCCATGGTTCCCATGGCAACAGTCAGGACCGTCTGATTTGATTTTTGTCCCGTGTTTCCAGCGAGAATCCTCTTTGATTGGTTTTTGTCTGATTGGTTTTTGTCTGATTGATTGATTGATTGGTTTTTGTCTGATTGATTGATTGTTTTTTGTCGGATTGATTGATTGGTTTTTGTCTGATTGATTTTTGTCTGATTGATTGATTGGTTTTTGTCTGATTGATTTGTTTTTGTCTGATTGATTTGTTTTTGTCTGATTGATTTGTTTTTGTCTGATTGATTGGTTTTTGTCTGATTGATTGGTTTTTGTCTGATTGATTGGTTTTTGTCTGATTGATTGATTTGTCTGATTGATTGATTTGTTTTTGGCTGATTGATTTGTTTTTGTCTGATTGATTGATTTGTTTTTGTCTGATTGATTTGTTTTTGTCTGATTGATTGGTTTTTGTCTGATTGATTGATTGGTTTTTGTCTGATTGATTTTTGTCTGATTGATTGATTTGTCTGATTGATTGATTGGTTTTTGTCTGATTGATTGGTTTTTGTCTGATTGATTGATTTGTCTGATTGATTGATTGGTTTTTGTCTGATTGATTGGTTTTTGTCTGATTGATTGATTTGTCTGATTGATTGATTGGTTTTTGTCTGATTGATTGATTTTTGTCTGATTGATTGATTTGTCTGATTGATTGATTTGTTTTTGTCTGATTGATTTGTTTTTGTCTGATTGATTGATTTTTGTCTGATTGATTGATTGATTGGTTTTTGTCTGATTGGTTTTTGTCTGATTGATTGATTGATTTTTGTCTCATTGGTTGGTTTTTGTCCCCTTGTGTCTCCAGCGAGAATCTTCTTTGATTGATTTTTGTCTGATTGATTGATTGATTGATTGGTTTTTGTCTTGATTGATTGATTGGTTTTTGTCTGATTGATTGATTGATTGATTGATTGATTGATTAGTTTTTATCATCTGTCTCCAGCGAGAATCCTCTTTGATTGGATTTTGTCTGATTGATTGATTGATTGATTGATTGGTTTTTGTCCTCTGTCTCCAGCGAGAATCCTCTTTGATTGGTTTTTGTCTGATTGATTGATTGATTGATTGATTGATTGATTGATTGATTGATTGATTGATTGATTGATTGATTGATTGGTTTTCGTCCTCTGTCTCCAGCGAGAATCCTCTCCCCACGGTGGAAATCGCCATCCGTAACACGGGCGACGCCGACCAGTGGTGCCCCCTGCTGGAGACGCTGACGGACGCAGAGATGGAGAAGAAGATCCGGGACCAGGACCGGAACACCAGGTGAATACTGGGCTCTGATTGGCTGCCAGGTGGTAACCACGGCAACGGGGATTCAGAGAAGAAGAGCCGGCTACCAAAAAAGAGGAAATGTCGAGGAAAAAAGAGAGGAAAAAAGGCCAAATTTGAAGGAAAAAAGGCCAAATTTGAAGGAAAAAAGGCCAAATTTGAAGGAAAAAAGGCCAAATTTGAAGGAAAAAAAGCCAAATTTGAAGGAAAAAGCTAAATTTGAATGAAAAAAAGGCCAAATTTGAAGGAAAAAAGGCCAAATTTTGAAGGAAAAAAGACCACATTTTTAAGGAGAAAAGGTGAAATTTGAAGGAAAAAATGCCAAATTTTGAGAAAAAAAAGGCGAAATTTGAAGGAAAAAAGGCGAAAAAAAGAGGAAAAAAGGCCAAATTTCGACTTTATTCTTGAAATTTTGATGATGATAACGTTCACCTCGTCGGGCATTATTATCCCTTACTTATTGATCTTTTTCCTCCCTTTCTAACCGTCCAGGCGCATGAGGCGACTGGCCAACACCGCCCCCTCCTGGTAGGAGGACGAACCTCCGCCGGAGCAGCAGAAGAGGAAAATCCACCAACAACGACCCGTCTCACCTGCAGGACGTCCTGGAGCCGTCACCGGAGGAACCCTAACCCTAACCCAACACCGCCCCCTCCTGGTAGGAGGACGAACCTCCGCCGGAGCAGCAGAAGAAGAAAATCCACCAACAACGACCCGTCTGCAGGACGTCCTGGAGCCGTCACCGGAGGAACCGAAGGAGCCCTAACCCCAACCCAACAACGACCCGTCTCACCTGCAGGACGTCCTGGAGCCGTCACCGGAGGAACCGAAGGAGCCCTAACCCCAACCCAACAACGACCCGTCTCACCTGCAGGACGTCCTGGAGCCGTGACTGGAGGAACCAGAGGAACCGAAGGAGCCCTAACCCTAACCCAACGACGACCCGTCTCACCTGCAGGACGTCCTGGAGCCGTGACCGGGGGAACCAGAGGAACCCTAACCCCAACCCAACAACGACCCGTCTCACCTGCAGGACGTCCTGGAGCCGTCACCGGAGGAACATTAACCCTAACCCAACAACCACCGTCTCACCTGCAGGACGTCCTGGAGCCGGAGGAGACTCCGTTTCACACCGACCGCCGGACGGAGAGAAACATTGGGACATTCCTCACTTCGTCACTTCGTCACATTCGTCCTCCGTTTTTCTGCCGCAGCTTTACATCCGTAACCGAGTCGTGTTCGTGTTTCCTCTCGTCTCCTCTGACTGCGTTTCCATCTTTTAAAACCGGAATATTAACCCGGTTTTGTTCGTATTCCGGTTTTTAAAAACCCCAAAATGACCCCTGGAATATTTGGTGGGGATATTACGGAAGATTATCAGGGCAGGAGAGAAATAAAAACAACATTTTAGAGGAGGAAGTTTTATTTTTCATTATGCACTTTGAGAAAAAAGTCCAAATTTCATGCATAAAGTGTAAATGTTTTTGGTTCTGCTGGTTCTAGTCCTGGTCCGTGTGCATGTTAAACCTGCTAGACCTGCTCGTATCGATCCCCCCGTCGTCATGGTGCCTCACTCGATCGATCGATCGATCGTATCGATCACCTGATCGATCACCTGATCGATCAGAAACGCCGCTGATATTGATTGTACAGGAAACCGAAACCAGCGGTGTCTTTTTAAGCTGTTAATGATGTTCATGTAATAATGTTGTATCTCATTCTTTACTTTCGTACATTCGTATTTTACCTTTATAGTGGACTTTTTTTTTGTTTTTTTAAATAAAAATACACAATAAAAAGAAAATGTGTTGCAAAGGAAAATCTCTGAGATTTATTAAGTAAATCTGCAAAGAAACAACTAACTTAACAGCCTTTACTGTTTATGATGTGACATAAGAAAAACTTAGAAACAAATATGATTTTAATTGTTGGGGAAAAAGTATTAAAGTTATAATTAGTGGATATAATTAGCACTCTAATTATTGCTCAGGCTTATTTATTAATTCTTCCGTATAAACTTCGGCGTGTAACTAGTCCCGCAGCTTTGAGAAAACGCGAAAAGTAAAAATGTAGAAACGTAGACATAGGTGTTGGGATTCATAAAATGTGACTTTGACAGGCGGGGTATGCAAAACATTTAAACGGGGGGGATAGAGCGGCGCCAATACCTGTCTCAGTCTCCATTCACTGTAATGTACACACACACACACACACACACACACACACACACACACACACACACACACACACACACACACACACACACACACACACACACACTGATCACACACTGTCACACACTGTCACACACTGTCACACACACACACACACACACACACACACACACACACACTGCATGCTAGCCTACAGTGAGGTAGAGGGGGGCACACACACACACTGCATGCTAGCTTTCAGTGAGGTAGAGGGGGCACACACACACACACACACACACTGATAACACACACACACACACTGATAACACACACACACACACTGCATGCTAGCTTACAGTGAGGTAGAGGGGGCACACACACACACACACACTGCATGCTAGCTTTCAGTGAGGTAGAGGGGGCACACACACACACACACACACACACTGATAACACACACACACACTGCATGCTAGCTTACAGTGAGGTAGAGGGGGCAGGACCGTCCCTAAAATCCATGTTGCGCTCTCACTGTACAGAATCGGATAAAGTTTGGGAGGAGGGAGTACCGTGGTTGATGTGGCATCAAGAGAGGTCGTCCAGGAGGAGGGAGTACAGTGGTTGATGTTGCATCAAGAGAGTTCGTTTGGGAGGAGGGAGTACTGTGGTTGATGTTGCATCAAGAGAGGTCATCCAGGAGGAGGGAGTACAGTGGTTGATGTTGCATCAAGAGAGGTCATCCAGGAGGAGGGAGTACTGTGGTTGATGTTGCATCAAGAGAGGTCGTTTGGGAGGAGGGAGTACAGTGGTTGATGTTGCATCAAGAGAGGTCGTCCAGGAGGAGGGAGTACTGTGGTTGATGTTGCATCAAGAGAGGTCATCCAGGAGGAGGGAGTACAGTGGTTGATGTTGCATCAAGAGAGGTCGTTTGGGAGGAGGGAGTACTGTGGTTGATGTTGCATCAAGAGAGGTCATCCAGGAGGAGGGAGTACTGTGGTTGATGTTGCATCAAGAGAGGTCATCCAGGAGGAGGGAGTACAGTGGTTGATGTTGCATCAAGAGAGGTCGTCCAGGAGGAGGGAGTACAGTGGTTGATGTTGCATCAAGAGAGGTCGTCCAGGAGGAGGGAGTACTGTGGTTGATGTTGCATCAAGAGAGGTCATCCAGGAGGAGGGAGTACAGTGGTTGATGTTGCATCAAGAGAGGTCGTTTGGGAGGAGGGAGTACTGTGGTTGATGTTGCATCAAGAGAGGTCGTCCAGGAGGAGGGAGTACAGTGGTTGATGTTGCATCAAGAGAGGTCGTCCAGGAGGAGGGAGTACTGTGGTTGATGTTGCATCAAGAGAGGTCGTTTGGGAGGAGGGAGTACTGTGGTTGATGTTGCATCAAGAGAGGTCATCCAGGAGGAGGGAGTACAGTGGTTGATGTTGCATCAAGAGAGGTCGTCCAGGAGGAGGGAGTACTGTGGTTGATGTTGCATCAAGAGAGGTCGTTTGGGAGAGCACGGGTTTCAGCCCAAATGACCAGGGGCCTCATGTACAAAGACTTGCGTGGATTTCCTACTGAAACATGGCGTACGCTTAAATCCAGAAAACGTCCTACGCACAAAAAAATCCAGATGTATGAAACTGTGCGTAGGCATGAATCCAAGCACATTTCCTTTGTACATCCCAATCAACGTGGAATTGAGCGCACATGTAGGAGTACCAGACTCTTCCCTGTCCACGCCTACATTTAAATATGCAAATGTATTTAAATATGTTTCCCTGTTTAATTGCACCATGATACAAGGAGCTGTGTCATCAACACAACTATCCAGACTTTGATGACAAGCTGGTGACATCATTAATTAGAATCAGGTGTGTTAAAGCAGTAACTAAAACATGCAGGACACCGGCCCTTCTGGGATTCAGTTTGACACCTCTGACATATTTGTTTATTTTTTTTTAATATTCTTTATTTCATTCAAAAAAATAAAATAATTCAATACAAATACAAATGTTCTTAACTCGTGAATGAAAAACAAGCAGAAAGAAGAAGAATCTTATCTGATCTGCCCCTTTTTCCAAGAAATAACTTCACAAATAACATAAATTAATCATATAATCTGTACATTAATGGAATGAAAATGCTTCCTGTTAACGTACACATATTCATCCAGTGATGGTGCTTTTATAGCAATGTGTGTGCAGTCGATAGCTCCCATTACGTTAGGAAAACCGGCTAAATATTCTTTCTGTTCTTACTGCGCCATTTGTGATATCTTCTAACACTGCCAAAGCTGCCATTGTTGTTAACGGTATTTCTGCACCACTTTGCTTTTATATCCACTCTGTAATTGCAGACAGTTGAATGTGTTAATTGTTCATCAGTGTGTCTCTGATGTGCACATCACTCTGAGGGCTAATTGTTTTCACATTATTAACAGTTTCCCAGCATCACCTCTAAGTGTCGCCAACGGACCAATAGCTGTGGAAACGTGCGTACGCCAGCCATGAAGTTGGCGTCGGGCACCGCACATTTCCACGCTCATTTCACTCTTGATACATCTGAACGTTTGCGTGGAAAAGGGCGTACGCCATGGTTTTGTGCGTACGCACCCTTTGTACATGAGGCCCCTGGTGTTTGGTCACAAGGTTCCTGGTCCTATGGCTATTTTGGAGGACGGCTGGTCAGTAGCTGAACCCCCTAAAAGTCTTCTGGACTATGTCAATGGGTTTAGACGACGGCTGATTTTGTCAGTGGAAAGTGCAAAGGAGAATTTAGAACTGTCACAGAACAAAATGAAATCTCTGCATGACAGGCGTGCAGAGCCGAGGCAGTTTAAAGCTGGAGATCAAGTTTAGCTCCTTAAGCCTATGGTAACCTCTCCTTTCCAGGCCAGATTCAGTGGTGAGACAGGTGGCCGAGCAGAACTGCACTATTGCTACTCCAGACAGTAGGAAAAAGACAAAAATGTGTCATGTTAATCTGCTATAACCCTATTACTTGAAGCGGTCTGATGGTAAAGCATTGAAAGAAGAAGGTGTTAATGTCTTTGTACAACCAGGGTGGGTGAGTTTTCATCTGTGGTATCTACTCCAGACGAGGGTGAGACTCAGGTAATTTTACAGGGTAGGTTGAACAACACAGAATCCTTGAGTACACTTAATTCTAATTTGGCATATTTGGATGAGGGAAAACGCTGTGAGTTGGTGGCTCTAATTAACCGGTATCCTACCTTATTTCACGATGTGCCCACTCGTACCCATTTAATTGAACATGATTTGGAGGTGGACGAAACGGTAGTACCTAAAAGACAGCGGTTTTATCGTGTGTCTCCTGAAAAACGTAAACGTTTCACCTTGCCTTCTAGTCGGTAAGCCTGACAAGACCTACAGATTGTGTACAGACTATCGTAAGGTCAACAATGTAACAAAGCCAGATTCTTTTCCCCTTCCACGCATGGAGGAGAGTGTAGATGAGGTAGGATCAGCAACGTATGTGAGTACATTTGACTTTTTGAAAGGATATTGGCAAGTCCCTCTGTCAAAGCGAGCACAAGAAGTTTGCGCTTTCATTACACCATCTGGTTTGTACAAATACACTGTTATGTCTTTTGGTCTGCGCAATGCGCCAGCGACTTTTCAGCGCCTCATGAATGTGGTGGTGGCTGGTTTAGAGGGATGTGCTGTATATCTAGAGGACGTTGTCATATACAGCGATACCTGGTCTGAGCACGTGCAGCGTATTAAGGCCCTCTTTGAGAGTTTGGTCTGGGCACGACTGACTATCAATTTAGCAAAATGTGAGTTTGCAAGGGCCACAGTAACTTATTTGGGCGAGGTGGTCGGGCAGGGCAGTGTGGTTCAGGATAAGGTCAACAGTGGAATATCCTCCAACTACAAAGAAAGAGTTGCTCCGGTTTATGGGCCTGGTGGGATGTTATAGGAGTTTCTGTAGGAACTTCTGGTCTGTGGCTGAGCCATTAACTAGGCTGTTCAAAAAGGTTACCACATTTATCTGGTCAACTAATTGTCAGTTGGTGTTTCAAAATCTCAAGGCTCTGTTGTGTCCAGCTCCTGTTCTGGCTGCTCCCCACCAGGATAAGTCCTTTTCTCTCCAGGTTGATGCTTCACATGTTGCAGAGCTGCAGATGAGCAGGGGGTTGGTAGAGTGGTTGCTTTCTTTTCCAAAAAGTTGAATATTTATCAGCTCAACTACTCCGTCATTGAGAAGGAGGCGCTAGGCCTAATATTAGCTTTGCAGCACTTTGATGTGTGTTTGGGTTCTGGTTTGAAATCTCTTCAGAATCCAAACCAGAGATTGATGTGATGGGCATTATTTTTGCAGCCCTACAATATGGAGATTCGTCATATCGAAGGTTCTCAGACCGTGATGATAGATGCATTAATGTGTTCATCTGAGTATTTACTTCCTGTTTTGCTTGTTTTTCCCATTATAGAACATCCTGTCTCTGGCTCTCTTAAATAGCTCCTGGTACCGAGGTCTCTGAGGGGCAGGATGGTGGAGGTCTCTGAGACTGAGGGGCAGGATGGAGTGGCGAGGTGGGGGAGCAGGTATTTATGGGTGGGTAGTGTACAGTTACAGTCATGGAGATCTTTAGTTTTGGTCAATAGGTTTTGGGCTGTCGGGGCGTTTGTTAGTGATTATTAAGTTAAAGATGATAAGGTGGTGATTTGATTTGTTTAGGTTTGGATAATTGTGACAACATTGGTTTTTTGGTTGTTAATTTGTGTTTTTTTCTTTAAGATAATGTGGTGGAACCATGGGTGCAGATCCCGGGGGGGACATGTCCCCCCCAATTTCTGAAAAACATGAATTGTCCCCCCCAATAAAAATACCCTAAATTATTAAAAATTGAACAAATGTATTTTCAGACTTAAAGGTTGAATATGTAGAATATTTATTAAAAATATATTTCTAACAAAATAATACATCCACGGTGCGTTTTGAGGTTACAGAATGAAAGTATTGCTACTCCATAATTTTTTTTTTAGTCTGAATTAATATTTTTAAAATTTTTGACATGCTCGACAATGACATTTTGTCAACGTTCTGTTTACATTCGTACCTGCCCGTAGCCAACATGTGGCTCACTTCTCTGCTGTTTTCCTGCCTCCTCCCGGTCGTATGCGAAGACTTTTCAATAATCAATTGGTGGATCAATGTATTATCATATACCTGTTAGGATGGGTGTATTTGTGTAGTCTTATCTGTCATAAACATAAACATGGGTACATTTTGTTGATAATTTTCATGATTTTGTTGTCTCTTCTCTAAATGAATGACTATATAAATGAATGAATATGAATTTATTGTCAAGTTGTATTATCCATGAGTTGTATAGATACAGATAAGAAGATTTATACAGACAAGAAGAGTTAGCCCATTAAGATACATGATCTCTTCTTCCAGGGAGTCCTGGAAAATGACAGATGAAAACGAACATGGACATTTATGTAAATAAATTTGATGTTGGGTCGACTTGTGCTGTGTTTATTGTGCTCTTAGCAATGGGTTAGAACTGTTTACCACCATAACTGTGTTAAAACATGATCAGTTAGTTTAAACAACTTGTTTAGGGCTCCATATTTCATCCATATATCAACTGATCGTGCATAAAGTAGTCCCATAGGATAAAAGGAAGATGGTGAGAAGAATTTGAGATGAGTAGACACTACATGCCCAAAACTCTTAAAATGATGATTTACGATTTCAGTGACCACAATTTGGTGGCTGTTGCCAGGAAAGAGAAGGTGCCAAAAGCTGGACCTAAAATTCTTGTCAAAAGGTCTTTTAAATCTTTTTGTGAGAATGATTTCATTAGGGACATTAATAAGCTGCAATGGAACAATGTATGTACAATTGATGATGTTGATGAAGCACTTGAACTCTTTACAAATATGTGTTTAGAAGTAGCTGATAAACGTGCTCCCATTAGGAAATTCACTGTAAGGAATAAAAAAGCAGCTTGGATTGATGATGAACTGAAAGCATTGATGACCCAGAGGGATGAAATGAAATCTGTGTCAATTAAATCCGGTAATGTAGATGATTGGAAGTCATATTGTGCACTAAGAAACCAAGTAACAAGAACTAATGGGAAAAAGAAAAGCATGTTTTATCAAAAGAGGATAAATGAAAGTAAAAATGATGGAAAGAAACTGTGGAAAACATTAAATGAGCTAATGCGAAGATCAGGGGACAACACTCCCTCCTTTGTAGAAGCAGAGGGTTCATTCATAACTAAGCCTCTCCATATCACTAACTACTTTAATGACTTTTTTGTTAGGAAGATACAGAATTTAAAAAACGAGACGACATCATTGCATAACAACTTTTCAATTCAATTGATTAACAACAAAATCATGAGAGATAAGGATTGTGAGTTTGTCTTTCAAACTATACAGGTGGATAAAGTAAAAACATCTCTCAGTATAAATGGCGAAAAACCATCAGGATTAGATAATGGATGGGAAACTCTTGGGTTTCTGGCTCTATTTCTCTGCCCATATGCCACATATTCAATCTAAGTTTACTGAAAGGTGTTTGTCCACGGGCATGGAAAGCTGCAAAAGTCATACCACTACCCAAAAACAAGAAGGACATGTTTTCAGGCGCTAATAGCCGTCCTATCAGCATTCTTCCAGTGCTAAGCAAGCTCATGGAGAGAATTGTGTTTGACCAGATTTCATCGTATTTTTCTATTAACAAACTAAACTCTGAGTTTCAACATGCTTACAAAAAAGATCACTCCACGAGTACTGCCTTAATGCAGATGACCGATCAGTGGATGAGTGAGATAGACAGGAAAAGGATTGTGGGTGCTGTTCTTCTTGATTTTAGTGCGGCATTTGACTTGATTGATCACAAAATGCTCTTAAGGAAACTGGCTGCTCATGGTTTTAATAAGGGGACTCTTAATTGGATTCCCAATTAAGCTAGCTATCTATCAAATAGAACACAAACTGTCTACTTTAATGGTAGTTGTTCTGCAGTAAAGGCAGTACTGTGTGGAGTCTCACAGGGAAGTTGTTTGGGTCCATTGCTCTATTCTATTTTTACCAATGATATGCCACTTGTCCTGAGTAAAGCTAGTATAGCCATGTTTGCCGATGACTCTACAGTGTATATGTCATCAAACAAGATGGATGAGCTGAATGTGTTGCTGGAAAATGACCTGAAATCAATTTTGGCATGGGTAACCGAAAACAAATTGATTTTAAATGTAGTAAAAACTAAATGCATTGTTTTTGGCTCAAACCATGCTTTAAAAAGCCAAAACCAATTAAAAATATCCATGGACGGCAGGTGTACAGAACAGGTCACTGAAGCTAAACTTCTTGGAATACTTCTTAATGAACATCTGTCGTGGCAGATTCACATAGACAAGTTAACAGGCAAAATGGGGAAAGGTGTATCTATGATTAGAAGATACTCCTCTTTATTAACACCATTTACACTCCGACAGGTTATTCAAACTTTGGTATTATCACACCTTGACTACTGCTCAGCTATCTGGTCAAGTGCAGCGAAAAAAAATATAAACAAACTTCAGATAGTGCAGAACAGAGCAGCTCCAGCACTCGGGTGTTCTATGAGAAAGGGTGTTGACCAAATGCATAGTGATCTTGCTTGGATGAAAGTAG
>NC_084597.1:1978263-1980763 GCF_033807715.1 Cololabis saira | reverse complement strand
GGAACGTGAGTGGATTGTGATCTGTGTCAACTATTACAGGCACGCCAGACCCCACATACACACTGAAATGCACCAAAGCCCACACCAGTGCCAAAGCCTCTTTCTCAATGACAGAGTAAATAAGCTGATGCTTATTAAACTTTTTAGAAAAGAAACTGACTGGCCTGTCCACCCCCCCCCACTGTCAGCCTGCAACAATACTGCACCTGCCCCAACATGACTCGCATCGACCTGCAACTTGAATTGTTGATCCATGCGAGGAGCTGCCAATACTGGGGCGGAGCACAACAAAATTTTGGCATTTTGAAACGCATGCTGACACCGGGAGGACCAGACAAACTTCACATTGTCCTTAAGAAGATCAGTTAGAGGAGAGACAACAGATGAGAAATTTTTACAGAAACTTCTATAATACCCAATCATCCCCAGGAACCTCATGAGTTCCTTTTTCGTAGTGGGAGCTGGATAACTCTCAATAGCAACAACTTTTGCGTGCACAGGACGGACCTCCCCCTGGCCGACCACACGACCAAGGTACGTGACTGTAGCACGAGCAAATTCACATTTAGCAAGATTGACTGTTAACCGTGCATCAGCCAAACGCTGAAAGAGAGAGTGAATGCGGGCAATGTGGCTCTGCCAGGTGTCACTATAGACGACAACATCATCTAAATAGACAGCCACGCCCTCGAGGCCACCAACAACCCTATTCATAAGGCGTTGAAATGTCGCTGGTGCATTTCGCAAACCAAATGGCATGACTTTATATGAATAGAGACCGGATGGAGTGATAAAGGATGCCACCTCACGAGCTCTCTTTGACAATGGGACCTGCCAGTATCCTTTTAACAAATCAAATTTGCTGACAAATTTTGCAGATCCAACCTCATCTATACAGTCATCCATTCTAGGCAATGGAAATGCATCTGGTTTTGTCACATTATTAACTTTCCTAAAGTCTGTACAGAACCGAAATGATCCGTCAGGCTTTGGAACTAGAATGCATGGTGATGCCCAGCCAGATGATGATGGCTCTGCAATGTCATTCTCCAGCATATACCGGACCTCTGCATCCAACACCCGGCGTTTGTCAGCAGAGACACGATAAAAACGCTGTAGAATGGGTTTTGAATCAATCAATTCAATGTCATGCTCGATGAGATGTGTTTGAGACGGTGTATTACCAAATAAACCTGGAAAATTAGCAATTAAATCAGCCAACTCTGACCGTTGAGGCCTGGGGAGATGACCCAAAAGGTTGTCTAAACTATTCAGAGTCTCAGTGTTTTTCAACCGGCCATACACCAAGGTCTCGTCAAATGTGTTGGTATCCCCGCTCTCAGCCACTGCCACCGATCGAAAGGTAGGACCAACACTGGCTGCCAAACACACAGGTAAAACCTCGCCTGAGTCCCGACCATAATAAGGTTTTAACAGGTTTACATGACACAGTTGAGTAGCCTTACGACGGTTGGGAGTTGAAATGACATAATTTTCATCTGAAATTTTCTCCACAACAGTGTGTGGACCTGAAAATTTTGCTTGAAAAGGAGAAGTTACAATAGGCAAAAGAGCCAACACCTGATCGCCTGGACTGAACTCCCTGCGTTCAGCCCTTCGATCATAGGATCGTTTCATTTTAACTTGAGCTTTAGCAAGATTTTCTCTGGCCAAAGTGCCAGCTACATACAAGCGCTGCCTGAACCCATTGACATAGTCAATTAGATTTTTAGGTGGGTCAGGGGGTGTAAAGTTGTCGTGAAGCTGTGCAAGTGGACCACGAACTAAATGGCCAAAAACTAACTGATTAGGACTAAATCCAGTACTTTCTTGCACCACCTCACGAGCAGCCAGCAGTAACCAGGGCAAGCCCTCCTCCCAGTCTTTGCCCAACTCTGTACAACATGCCCTGAACAATGATTTCAGGGTCTGGTGGAAGCGCTCTAGCGCCCCCTGACTTTCAGCATGGTACGCTGAGGATTGAGAGTGTTTCACCTGTAGTTGCTTCAGAACCTGAGCAAACTGATGGGAGGAGAAGTTGGAACCAAGGTCACTCTGGAGAACCCGTGGAATTCCAAATATGGAGATGAACTGGGAGAGTGCCTTAATCACAGCCCTAGTAGTTATTGAACGTAGAGGATAAGCAGCTGGATATCTGGTCGCCTGGCACATCACAGTTAATAGGTACTTGGCACCTGACCTAGAAGGAGGAAGAGGACCAACACAATCTATTATGATGTGCTCAAATGGCTGTCCTATAGCAGGTATGGGGTGTAATGGAGCAGGCTTAATGACCTGATTTGGCTTACCAGTCATTTGACATGTGTGGCATGTTTTAATGTATGCAGCAACATCTTTCTTTAACCTTGGCCAAAAGAAATACTGCAAAATGTGGTGGTAAGTTTTCTTAACCCCCAAATGCCCCGACTGGTCATGAGAGAGTTTCAGAACTAAATCTCTGTATTTAGCTGGAATTACCACCTGGAAAACTGGTTCCCCT
>NC_084597.1:1827329-1965263 GCF_033807715.1 Cololabis saira | reverse complement strand
ATCTAACTGGTTTTGCTTTAATAAAAACTCCTGACGTCCTCTTGACTCTGTTACAGGATCTTGTGGATTTACTGAATCAACTAATGGTGCTTTTCCTCTAGTACCTATTCAGCACGCCGGGTTTTCAAAATGTATTTTTCACTCAAAGACGAAGATTTATGTAAATATAATACATTTGTGCTCAGGAATGAGCAGAACATCTGTCTAGTTTACATATAAATTATGTGTTAATTGTCTCCAGATATAGTCATTGTGAATGTTAAATATAATATTCAAATAAAGAAATATTATTTTAAATGCAAGTTCATTTTGAAACCATGCATTGTGCAAAACTTAATGAAATTGATATTGACCTACTAATATATAAAACTATTTAATATATATTAATTTTTTATTTTTTTTATTGAAAGACAAGATCCAAACAGCACAGGAAGAGGGAATCAGCGCAAGAGCGGCTCGCGGCTTCCTCTTTTTATTCAACAGTAAACGGCAGCAGAAGTGTGTTTCATGATCCAACTCTGCAGACGTTCATAAACCTGGTGCTGAGGAGAGAATTAAAAAGATCTATTAGTCCGGGGGCCGGAGCCCAAAATCTCACTGGTCAGCACCACTCAAGGTGACCAAACTTACTTATGATTGTTGAAAAGATCCATGTCTGTAGATGATATTCTGGTATAAAACCTTCCTGAGTGGCAGCTGGATCAGAGTTATCAGCTCATGAAGTTAGGGCTGAAACGATTCCTCGAATAATTCGAGTAATTCGATTACAAAAAATGATCGAGGAATTTTCTCTGCCTCGAGGAATCGTTTAATTTATTTATTTATTTATTATTATTTATGTTTAATTTCACCAGCTCAAATCCTCGTATTACGCCCGGACTACATTTCATGCGACACAACGCGCTGACGCTGCGCCGTACATCCATGCGCTGCGCACGTTAAAGGGGGAAGAAAGAGGCGGCGGGTATGTTTGGTTTTAGTAACATCATGCTCAGGCAGTGTGCAATGGCCCAGACGGGAGACACATGCAGCTCAGTGCTTAACTTTTATTTTTAATCCACGCTATATTCTTCTGGTCCGTTCCCCTATGTTCCCCCTCTAAAGCCAAAATTATTGTTCCGCGTTGAATCGACGCAGAGTCTACGGTGCTCTCCGGCGAGGGCGGAGAGCGCCGGTCCGGCTGGCGGTGCTGCGCTGACGTGCAGGCTCTGTTGCCACGACTACGCCGTAGGGTACGGCGTAGGGTACGCAGCGACGCGCACCATTCTGCGTTGTTGTAACGCGGAACCATAAATCAGCCTTTACCAGGTACATAAACCTCTGTTCCCGCTAAAGTTTTAACTAAAAGAAAAGGCATAAAATGTCAGAAAAATAAAAACGTAATAAAGCTAACTGGGTAGTTTTCATTTCATTTTATCTCTGTAGTCATTCATGGATAAAACAAGCAGCACTGGTGTCTAAGTTTATTTTGAACACTGCCAAAACTCTAACTTAAAACACAAATGACACAAATGAAAGTTCAATTGAAACACGTGGGAAAACCACCTAACATTTTAAGTTATGTGTTATCAGGTGTAATGGCATTTTTAGGTTAGAAATAAGAACATTTCTTGGTAAGATCCTTAGTTTTTTGAGTGAATCAGTGAATTTGGTCGACTGGTGTAAGTTCAGGGTTTTAAATGCACAGCCATGAACCTACTGGATTATATAATTTAGTCTTAGTAATGTCAATTAACATCTAACATCTTATGTATATTCATAATTGCTCTTTAACTAAACAAATATATTTTTTATCCGATTACTCGATTAATCGATGGAATTTTAAGTAGAATACTCGATTAGTAAAATATTCGATAGCTGCAGCCCTACATGAAGTTACCACCCCCTTCAGAAAATTACATTTTAGATGCTGCTGCATATCCTGGTTTAGACTCATGTACAGGAAATCTGTCAATGTTTCACTATATTGTCTTTGGTATCATTTTAAAGGAGACCTTTTAAGCATTCATTCAAGCTAAGATGTGATACATTTCCTGAATCCTTATGGTCCTGTGAGTATTCCAGTTTTTGTATTTTGTGTCTCTGTTGTTCCTAGATGACACAGGGATAAAAGATAATATATCATTTAGGTGAAAATTGTGTAAAAATGTGTGTTGTTTATAGTTTAAAGAGCTGCAGTGACCTCTATGTTGGTCAGAAAGATTCACATCTTAGCTTCCTTCCTTCTTAGCAACAATTTTCACCTGTTTCAAGTAGATTGTCACTCAAAATAAGTAGAAAAATCAAGATAGATTTGCTTGTAATGAGAAGATAAATCTTGTTCCACTGGCAGATTTTTCTATTTATTTCAAGTGAAAATTTACTTGAAACAGGTGAAAATTGTCAAATAACAAGTTATTTTTTCTGGTGATGACTCTTGTTTTAAGTGTAATGAGATTTTTTTGACTAAAAATGAGACATTTTAACTAGAGTTAACAGTGCAGAATTAGCTCGCGGCTAGCGGGATTAGCTCGGTGCTAACGTAATTAGCGATCTTTTTACACTCATTTATCGCCACTAAAATGATCTGTATCTGTATCTGTGTAGTCTCCCGTACTCTTGGCGACAGTATCACAGCTCCAATTGGTTTTTATTCATGAATCAAGAGTAACAGTCACAAGGAGTCCTGATAGCCAAGATGGCGGATTAGCATTAGCATTTCTTACCGGAGCTAAGCTGCTAACAGAGGCTCTCCATTCCAGCTGAATCCTCACACAATGTAACACCCTGGCGAACAAATAACATGTTAACAGTGTGTACCAGGCGAATTATGGTGAATTTCTGGTGTGAGGAGTGTTTATTCGTTACCGGGAGTTCTCAGTTGGTAAACTGTTGCTCTTGGCAATGACTTCTGCCGAAAAGAGAGTGAACACAGGCTGACCGTTTACTCATAGCGGACGCGCCACCCTCTGGTCGGCCATGGAACTGCACCGTTCCACAACATTAACTTCTGAATCCCAGGTGGGTTACACTATGTTATGTTATGTTATGTTATGTATTGTTATGTTATGTATCTTTGTGTATTGTTATGTTATGTTATGTTATGTATTGTTATGTATTGTTAAGTTACGTTATGTTATGTTATGTTATGTTATGTTATGTTATGTTATGTTATGTTATGTTATGTTATGTTATGTTATGTATTGTTGTGTTACCGTATTGGCCTGAATATAAAACGGTGTTTTTGACATTGAAATCAGACTGAAAAAGTGGGGGTCGTCTTACATTCGGGGACCCATTCACAACACTAGATGGCGCCAGATATCTTTAAAGTGAATGCTGAACTAAACTCCCCAGGCCAAAGTGAACCCCTGTCACGAAGAATAAAAATAAAAAATAGTATAAGAAAGAAAAGAGGAGAAAATAAGAGAAGAGATAATAGAAAGTGGAGAAACGTAGCGACAATCTGGAGAAAAGAGGGTGGAAGTTCGGCAGGTGAACCGGCAGCTGAGGAGAAGTTATGATGCAAACTTCAAGATAATGATTTCAAATAGTCAAAATAACATGCTTTTTCTCTCGAATATATTATTATAATCATTTGTTTCAGATGTACGGTAATTATTTTCTGTATAAAAATTGAATTTGGTGTTCAAAAAGTCTTTTTTCAAACTTGAGTCTTGAAAAAGAGGGGGTCGTCTTATAATCGGGGTCGTCTTATATTCGGGACAATACGGTATGTTATGTATTGATATGTATTATGTTATGTTATGTTACGTTACGTTATGTATTGTTATGTTATGTTATGTATTGTTATGTTATGTAATGTATTGTTACGTTACGTTACGTTACGTTACGTTACGTTACGTTACGTTACGTTACGTTACGTTACGTTACGTTACGTTACGTATTGTTATGTTATGGTGGTTGTGTTTGCACTGGGACTTTGAGATGTTTCCTCCTCCCCGAGTAGATAAAACCATCCTTGATTCAGACGAACCTGCAGGTGTTTATATATATATATTTGAGGTGAATCATGTGACTGCATGAACATGTACGTCCTGGCTGTTTCTCAGAAACTCAGCATCGCGTGGCTCGTTCCAGCAGGAGCTCTTGTTTCTGCACTTCTGCCTAATGAACCAGCTGCCATGTCTCTGTGTGCATGTTTGATGTCCGTAACCCCAGACGTGCATTAAACACACGGCTCTGACAGAAACGCTAATCCTAATGCTTTTACATCGAACTCAATGCCTTTTATTGTCATTATACAACAACGCTGTGGATGCCATGGCTTTAAAGGATTATTGAATTCTGCTAAATATTCATTTTAAACACATCTATGCAACAGTGCCATTATTTACTAATGTGGTGCCATGGACAGTGACAATAATCTTGGTTTTGAAAAGCATCTTATGTGAGTGGATGGATTTCTGCAGGCTGTGGGGCGGAGGGGGAGGGACGGCATTGACCTGAAAGTCAGGGAGGGATTTATGCCATTGTTCAGTATCACATATGAGAGAGAAATGCTGGGACAAGATGAGTTTAAAGCTAAATAGAGAGAGTAAAAAGCGCAGCGCAGGAAAAGAAGGTGCAAACGATGAGGAGATGTGACAGGTGAAGAGAGCAAACCAAAATAACAGCCGGATTCCCTCCAGGTTCCAACTGAATCTGAAATGAATAAGCACTGGATGTTTGTGAAATAAAGGACGCATGAAAAGCCGAGTCTAACGGATGATGAGCAGGAAAACAGCGCTCCCCATGACTCAGAGCTAAATCTCCCTTATCAACATATTAAGCCAATTAAATATTCATGGAGATAAATGTTAAAGGATCCAGCAGTGAGCCGGAGAAGGGTGTCATTTTCTTTTGTTTTTCCATGTAGATACAGATGTTAAATGACAGCAAGATACATTGTAGAATAAAACCGTTTAATAACATTTGTTACTACACAATTAACTGAAACATGGATTTGCTTTCTAACCATGAATAAGCTTTGCCTTTGGGATGAAACACACATTTGACCTGAACATGTTAACTTTAAAACAAATGATTTAAGAAAAGCAGTTATAGACTGTAAAGTTTTTTTATTTTTTTATTTATTTATTAATTTTTTTATTCTTTATTCCATTCAAAAATAAAACACACAATTCAATACAAATAAAAATGTTCATAAATTGTGAATGAAATTGTGAATAAAAAGGAAAGGAAAAAGGAAGAGAAAAAAGAGAAAAAGGAAAAAAGATAAAAAGGAAAAAAGAAGAAAAAAAAAGAAGAAAAAGAAGACAAACAGAGAAAAAGAAAAAAAAGAGAAAAAAAAGAAAAAAAAGGAAAAAAAAAGTCAAAAAGCTCCAGGAGCCACTAGGGCGGCGCTAAAGAGCCCCATGCGGCTCTAGATCCCTGATCTAGACGTTTGACTCTTTTCACATTATTTTGAGTGTTTAATGAATGTGTGATGTATGAGATGGCTTTTGGATTCATATATTAACTTATAAAATGAGTTGTATAGGAGGAATTGCCATTAATTGTTGGGGGAAGAAAATAAAACACATGACTTTCTAGTTCAACTTAACACGTAGTGGTTTATTGTGTCCATCACAAAAACACCCAAAACTGCCTGTTGTGATGGAATCTGGTGCAGTGATGGAAACAAGCAGAGGAAGAAAATATCCTGAAATCACTATCTATAAAAACAGCCCATATTCTGTAAAATATAGGTTTGAATTAAAGAAATCTGCAGCTGCTGAACAACGTTGACATAACTCCCTCCAGAGTAACAACTATTCAACTATTAACGTTGTTTCTTTCCCTAAAATAATACTTTTTATTAACTCAAAATTAAATTAACAATGCTAAATAAACACCAAGCTCTTATTCTTAAAAACAGCATGAGTAAACGACAGTGGTCAATATTCATAGTGGATCAAAACACGTCATCATTTTGTCCTGAGGGAAGAAACGGATATCGATCAACATTAGTTATTTTCCCTTCACCAGTAGATTTGTGCCAAACCCAACTATCACAAAGAAAAGCCTGTGATGGAAACACCTAGAATTTAACCTGATCATAAAACATTTTTACACTTTCATTAGTGTCAACAGCAGGAAAGTTAAACGCAACATTTTTCATGTTTGTCTGTATTCGGTCAATTTGTCATCCAGATCTAGTTTCCAGCTGATTTTGGTCTCGTAGATGTGAAGTAGTTGTACTACAACATTACTCCGTTACATGCAGGCATTGCCTTTAAATAATCAATATTCTTCTGTTGAACGTTTTCACAACGGCGAAGACGTTTCCATCTCCTGTTGGTTTTGTAGAAAAGCTACACAAGTTAGTGGAATAATGCACTGCAAAAATTCAAAATCTTACCAAGAATATTGTCGTATTTCTAGTTAAAATGTCTCATTTTTACTCAAAACAAGAGTCATTACCAGAAAAATAACTTGTTATTTGACAATTTTCACCTGTTTCAAGTAAATTTTCACTTGAAATAAAAGGAAAAATCTGCCATCTCCTCTTTTTTCTTTTTTTCCTCTTTTTTTCCTCTTTTCTTCCTCTTTTCTTCCTCCTTTTTCTCCTCTTTTATTCTCTTTTTTTCCACTGTCTCTTTTTTCATTTTTTTCTCTTTTTCTCCTCTTTTTTCCCTCTTTTTTCCTCTTTTAATGCGTGTTCGAAGTAAAATCTTCAAATCTTCAAATCAAATCAAATCAAAAGATAGAGAATATTTGACTTATTTCTAGTTAAAATGTCTCATTTTTAGTAAAAAAAAATCTCATTACACTCAAAACAAGAGTCATTACCAGAAAAATAACTTGTTATTTGACAATTTTCACCTGTTTCAAGTAAATTTTCACTTGAAATAAGTAGAAAATCTGCCAGTGGAACAAGATTTATCTTCTTATTACAAGCAAAAAAAATCTTGTTCCACTGGCAGATTTTTCTACTTATTTTAAGTGAAAAAAAATTGTTGTTTTTTCCAGTGATGAGTCTTGCTTTAAGTGTAATGAGATTTTTTTTACTAAAATGAGACATTTTAACTAGAAATAAGACAAATATTCTAGTTAAGATTTTGAGTTTTTGCAGTGCACTTCACATATCAGCATAAGTAGCTGTATCCTATAATATTATTATTAGTGCCACGGCCTCCAGTCAGAGGTACAACTCCTCCAAAGCTATGAAATAGCAAGGAGGAGGAATTGTTATTCTGCGGGTTTATTATTCCTCTTCCGGACAGATTTCGGTTCGCTACTCCTCCTACAGCTTTGAGAAAACGCGAAAAGTAAAAACGTAGAAACGTGCGACTTAATCGGGAATCGTGTGCTATGACTTTCATAAGCGATTGGCGTGCACGTTTTTGCGCAACGTGCACAAACGTGCGCGCTAAAACCCATCCGGAATGCATTGGGAGAACTTTGGGGCCTCACCACTCGCACACCGTTACTCGAAAAATTCTGAACCAAATTAGAAAGTTGTAGGCCCTGAATTTAACTACAGTCCTGTGGATTTTCAGAGCGATGGCACAAATGGTTTTTGCACTTTTTTGTCAAATCTAGAGGCAGGTTCTAATTGATTAGAGTGAGGAAACATTCAAAAAATGATCATAATTTTTATTTGTAACTCGGGCTCACGGCCAAACCGTGAAAGGTAGACAGATAATTTTTGGTCAGAATGTAGACATACGTCTTGGGATTCATAAAATGTGACTTTGACAGGCGGGGTATGCACAAAATTCAAACGGTGGGGCTAACAGCCACGCCAATTCCTGCCACGGTCTCCATTGACTGCAATGTAATAAAAATAAATAAAAACCTTTTCTTCAAAAAAATCTCACTTTGTTTTCGAACTGCCGTTACTAACACATTTTAAGGAATATCTGAATAAAATTAAGATTGTCAGAATCTGCCGGGTTCTGTGGCTCTCACGATGTCTTTATTTTTCTGCTAGGAGCTACGGTTTTCTCACAAATCGGAGTTATTTCAGAACTTCTCACAAGGCAAAAGCTGGAGTTTTCTCAAAGCGAACCCGGAACATTCCTCATTTCGAGGTTGCTGTTGCCCCTAGCAACCAGAGCACAGCTGTTGACTGATTAGACTGAGCCAGAACTGGTCACATGACCCAGTCAGTACAGACTTCATATAATATAACCTGGAAAATTGAGAAATCTGAACCCTGACCTTTTGACCTTAGATGATCACCAGTCCTGCTGGGAACAGGTTCATGGGATATATATGTATATTATTATTATCATACATATAAATATTTACATTTGTATACAAATTAGCCCCGCCCCTTCTTCTGATTGGCCGATATGTTATAGTCCAATAACTTTTGAATGGTTTGACATAGAGAGTCATGGGTGGTGTCATTGGACTCGGTATTGAGTCCTTGACCTTCATTGGTGCAAATTAGCCCCGCCCCTTCTTCTGATTGGCAGATATGTGAGTCCTTCACCTTTCTTGCTTGCAAAATGCAATAATGTACACAAATGTGCAGCAGCCCGCCGTGGCACTCTCGAAATTTCTGCGAGGAAATTGTCTAGTTATTATTATTATCCCTTCATTCTTGTTTCTTAGTCACAATTTTAAGAAGATGAAAACCTCTTTATTTAGATGTATTTATTTATTTAGATTCTGAACTCATAAGCTACTCTGAACTCATAAGCTACTGTATATACTATGCAATATTCTCCCATTCATTCAAATATATTTATATTGTGTGTTCCTTATTTTGTTTTTAGTCTTTTACATGTGTGCACTTTTATGGAGCTGCTGCTTAATCTAATTAGTGCCACGGCTGCAGCAAGAGGCACTCCTCCTCCAAAGCTATGCATTGGAGGAGGAGTGCCTCTGGCGAAGCCAGAGGCGCTAATGTTATCCTGCGTGTTTATTATTCAACTTATTGATTTTCCGGACAGATTTCGGTTCGCTACTCCTCCTACAGCTTTGAGAAAAAGCGAAAAGTAAAAACCTAGAAACGTGCGCCTTAAGCGGGAATCGTGTGCTATGACTTTTATTAGCGATTGGCGTGCACGTTTTTGCGCAACGTGCAAAAACGTGTGCGTTTACCCCCATCCGGTAATGCATTTTGGAAAACTTTGGGGCCTCACCACTCGCACACCGTTACTCGAAAAATTCTGAACCGATTTAGAAAGTTGTAGGCCCTGAATTTAACTACAGCCCTGTGGATTTTCAGAGCGATTGCACAAATAGTTTTTGCACGAAGTGCAAAAACATTTCCAAATTTCCAAACTAATGGGGAACTCATTTCCCATGTATTTCTATGGCGCCATTCAAAGTGGATGGGAAAATGTCGAGAAAAAAGACAAAATTTACCTTTTTTCTGAGTCACGTATCTTTCTCATACTTGTCATTCAAACTTCAAAACGGAGGAAAACTTCTCTTCTCTCTGCAAACCCTAAACAGTTTTTTCCTAAAATGTACAGTTTTCAAGATATGAGCGCTCAAGCGAGGACTGGAAATCACTTTTTTGTCAAATTTAGAGTGAAGCTCTAATTCTTTAGAGTGAGAGAAACAGTCAAAAAATGACCTTATTTTTTATTTGTAACTCGGGCTCACGGCCAAACCGTGAAAGGTAGACAGATAATTTTTGGTCAGAATGTAGACATACGTCTTGGGATTCATAAAATGTGACTTTGACAGGCGGGGTATGCACAAAATTCAAACGGTGGGGCTAACAGCCACGTGAATTCCTGCCTCGGTCTCCTTTGACTGCAATGTAATAAAAATAAATAAAAAACTTTTCTCTAAAAAAATCTCACTTTGTTTTCGAACTGCCGTTACTAACACATTTTAAGGAATATCTGAATAAAATTAAGATTGTCAGAATCTGCCGGGTTCTGTGTCTCTCACAATGTCTTTATTTTTCTGCTAGGAGCTACGGTTTTCTCACAAATCGGAGTTATTTCAGAACTTCTCACAAGGCAAAAGCTGGGGTTTTCTCAAAGCGAACCCGGAACCTTCCTCATTTCGAGGTTGCTGTTGCCCCTAGCAACCAGAGCTCAGCTGTTGACTGATTAGACTGACCCAGAACTGGTCACATGACCCAGTCAGTACAGACTTCATATAATATAACCTGGAAAATGGAGAAATCATAACCCTGACCTTTTGACCTTAGATGATCACCAGTCCTGCTGGGAACAGGTTAATGGGATATTATTATTATTATTATTATTATTATTATTATTATATATACAAATTAGCCCCGCCCCTCCTTCTGATTGGCCGATATGTTATAGTCCAATAACTTTTGAATGGTTTGACATAGAGATTCATGGGTGGTGTCATTGGACTCGGTATTGAGTCCTTGACCTTCATTGGTGCAAATTAGCCCCGCCCCTTCTTCTGATTGGCAGATATGTGAGTCCTTCACCTTTCTTGCTTGCAAAATGCAATAATGTACACAAATGTGCAGCAGCCCGCCGTGGCACTCTTGAAATTTCTGCGAGGAAATTGTCTAGTTATATTATTATAATGACAATAAAGGCTTTCTGTTCTATTCTGTTCTATTCTGTTCTATTCTTTTCTATTTACGTTTGTAGTAACGTTTGACAACATTGTCGACTATTTACCTGATGTTTTTTTGTTTGTTTCTTTGGCTTGCCAGAAGATGTTGAGTTTTTGCAGAGTAATAATATGAGAGAGTACAATCATTTGTTTCTCCATTCACGGTCTTACTGTTTATGCCATAACTCCAGCATTTTTCCCCCATTGTGAGATGAGAGTCCAGCATCTCTCTGCTACTTAATACTGTTCAAAATAAGACGTAAATGCTGTTTTAAAGCCGATGTTTCTGTGTGTTTGACCTACAACGTCCCGGCGGAGCCGTCAGTGACTCAGACGTCAGTGACTCAGACCGTGATCCAGTCCCGTGTCTGGAGGCGGAACCGCCGTGCCGTAACACTGCTAACCCAAAAGTGTTTCCTCCAAACTATTGAGGTCACTGGAATTCGTTCACACCGAATTAAACTCTTAAATTCATGGTCCGGTAGATTAGGGACACACACACACACGGGCTGCACGCACGCACACACACACACACACACACACACTCAGGCTACACACACACACACACACACACACACACGCACACACACACACACACACACACGCGGGCTGCACGCTCACACACACACACACACACACACACACACACACACACACACACACACGGGCCGCACGCTCACAGTTGAAAAGGACACTGTTGTTTACGTCTTTGGAGCTTCAGTCTCGCTGTTAAAAACTCACCTTTTCCTGCATTTAGTCCGTGTTTCAGACCAGATATCAGAACCATCAAGGTGACAAAACCTGAGTGGCAGCTGGATCAGAGTTATCAGCTCATGATCATGTTCATGTTCAGAAAATTACATTTTAGATGCTGCTGCATGTCCTGGTTTAGACTCATGTACAGCAGGTTTTTCAACCGGTGGTCCGCGGCCCTCTGCTGGTCCGTGGCGGTACTGCAGGTGGTCCGTGAAATTGTAAATGGAAAACAGTAATTTAAAAAATATATATTTATTTAGACTCAATTTATTTAAGAAATATCATGATCATTGTTAAGTTAGGTGGGTTTTCTTTTTTTTCTTTCTCTCTTTTTAGCACCATTGTCAAATTTTTTTTCTCTGAATCAAAAAAAGAATATCTGTGTTTGACGACAGCTATTTTGTGTTATTTTATAACTTTGTTGTAGTTTTGTTTTTGTTTTTTTGTGTTTGTTTTTTTAATAACGTTTATTGGAAAGTGTTTTTTATGGCATCATTTTTTTTTTTTTATTAGTAGACCTACATTAATTGAAATGTGATTTCTTAGGAAAAAGGGAAAGATAAAATAAGCTTAGTCGTCTTTCTGTTAATTTTTATTCAAGGAAAGAGATTTGTTGTAATTATATTGAACTGTTTTGTTTTTCTTAATGAATGAAATAAATAATAAAAAAAGAAAGTAAAGAAAGAAAGATCACACTTGAAGTTTGTTTCTTCCTCCAGGAGCCCGGGGAGATTTGAAAAAAGAGAAAGCAAGTATAATTTAAAAGGAACAGAGTTTTTTTTTAAAAACCAAGATGCAGGACTAAATTGATGGAACGTTGTGTTTCTGTGAAAAGAATCAGTTTATGGAACAATCTGAATAAAGAAAACAAAGAATCCAAATCAAACATTACATTCAAAAGAACAATTAAAGCCTGTATGTTAAGTAAATATAATGAAATATGTTAGTTAAGTTTGATTGACAGACTCATAGACGGCGGTAATTTAATTTTATTTTAGTTTTTTATTTACTTTTTTTTTTTTTTTTTAATTTATGTTATTTGTGAATTTTTTCTTGGAAAAAGGGGCAGATTAGATAAGATTCTTCTTCTTTCTGCTCCCTTTTCATTCACAATTTATGAACATTTGTATTTGTATTGAATTGTTTGTTTTATTTTTTGAATGAAATAAAGAATAAAATGAAAAATGAAATGAAATAAAAAAAATCAAATCAATGCTGTTTCTTAACCATTCTTCATGTTGATGGATTTTGTTGGTATAATTGAACCACACACAAACACTGTAATAATAAAAACAAACATGATAAAACTGAAAGCACAAAACCATTTTTAAAAAAGGCTTCTGTTTCTGTTGTTGCTGTTTCCTCTGAGAATAAAAAAAAAGAGGAAAAAAACAGAAATGTCACATCAAATCCCATATTGCTGATTCAGATCCGTGGACCAGAAACCAGTTGTGCATACGTGAGAAAAATATCTCCCGACAAGCTCGCAGCCGTCCAGGCCATGCTGACGCTGTTCATGCTGCTGCTGCTCTGAGGGAAATCAAACACGGCTGCTGCTGCACTCTCACGCTAAAATAACCCAGTAACAAGCAGGAAATACGGGGAAAATAACCCAGTAACAATCAGGAAATACGGGTAAAATAACCCAGTAACACAATCAGGAAATACGGGTCAAAGTCAGTCAGATTCAGTCAGAACACACTGCAAAAACTCAAAAATAACTTATTTGACAATTTTCACCTGTTTCAAGTACATTTTCACTTGAAATAAATAGAAAAATCATTTTTTTCCTCTTTTCTTCCTCTTTTTTTCCTCTTTTTTCTGCTCTTGTATTCTCTTTTTTCCACTTTTTTCTCTTTTTTCCACTTTTTTCTCTTTTTTCATTTTTTCTCTTTTTCTCCTCTTTTTTCCCTCTTTTTCCTCTTTTTTATGCATGTTCGAAGTAAAATCTTCAAATCAAATCAAATCAAATCGATAGATAGAGAATATTGGTCTTATTTCTAGTTAAAATGTCTCATTTTTAGTCAAAAGAAAATCTCATTACACTTAAAACAAGACTCATTACCAGAAAAATAACTTGTTATTTGACAATTTTTACCTGTTTCAAGTAAATTTTCACTTGAAATAAGTAGAAAAATCTGCCATCTCCTCTTTCTTTTTTATATATTTTTTTCCTCTTTTTTCTCCTCTTTTTTTCCTCTTTTTTCCTCTTTTCTTCTCTTTTTTCCACTTTTTTCCTCTTTTCTTCCTCTTTTTTTCTCTTATAGGGTTATCTGATTGGTCCAGACAGAAAAAAACTTTGTGCCTCAAGCCCCACAATACTGTTTGACGTACATGCAGGAAAATCGGTACACACCTGTATCATGTCACAACTTAAAGAAAAGTCTCTTGGCGCCATGGCCCAAACCCAACAGGAAGTCGGCCATTTTGAATTGTGTAATTTTGCCACAATTTATGCCATTTCTTCTGCCGCTTCTTCGCTCGAATTAAGAGCCAATTGTTTAATTTAAGCAATTCATATTTTATTGTATTTCATTTTTTCCCTTATTGCATAAAAGTTGCATGTCGTTCCACACTGTCTGCTATAAACTGCTAAATTGCGCCCCCTGGTGTTTGGGCTTTTCGTTTTTCATGCGCAGCTGCAGCAGTTAATTAGAGACTCGGGTTATAACAGTGAAATGAAGACGCTAGGCAAATCTAAGGAACTTCATCAGCACCAACGAGGACTAAGATCACAGGCGGTGCACAGTTCAGATGTTCAGATTGTTAATCTCCTCTGGTCCGTCTGCAGCTTCCTGTTTGGTTTAGGTGTAAATACCAACACAGGCTGCACTTGTTGAGTGTGAGAGCTTCATAATTACGTCCGTTAGCGAGACTTGCTCCAAGATATTCCTAACAGTGTTTTCATTTCTCACTTTGTGGCGATCAGGAGCTGCAGACCTGCCAGAATCGGTGTGGGAACGACAAACATCCCTCGTACCCAGGACCTGCCGGCAGCACCGGCAGCACCGTCAGCACCGGCAGCAGCGACGCTCTTTCGCTTCAGCCTGCGCTCCGACCAACAGCATTCATTTACAGCAGCACAAAGCCAACGTTAGCAGTGGGCGTTAGCAGTTAGCTGTTAGCAGTGGGCGAGTCAACATGAGGCTCCTGGAGCGTCTGGAGGACGGAGACGGAGACGCTTTGGACAAACACACGAACATGTCCCAATCTTAACCTTATCCTTTAACTTCCTAGTTTAAACTTGATGGTTATTGTGTAACACAAGACTGTATGAAAAATGACAGACATATATATATAGTATGTATAACGATAGATCTTTGAAAGAAAGAAAGAAAGAAAGAAAGAAAGAAAGAAAGAAAGAAAGAAAGAAAGAAAGAAAGAAAGAAAGAAAGAAAGAAAGAAAGAAAGAAAGAAAGAAAGAAAGAAAGAAAGAAGAGTGTGTTTGTGTGAATTAACGTCACATTTCCGGACTGGAATCTGTTTACGGATAAATATGATGCTTGAGCTTTTTCTGCTGCCAGTGTTTATCTTTAGTTTCTCAAAGCAGATTTTTATCTTGAGATAAAATTATATTCACGTTATTAAACATGTGAATGGAATTAAAAAGTAATACATTATACGTTTTACTTTCTTATTAAAATTCTGTTGAGGATCATTGGTTTTGACTTCTGTCAAGTGTAAAAGTGCAGATAGAAAAGACTGGTAACGGTGTGAAACTGCTTTCACTTCCTTGCATATTTTATTTGGCGGAGCACTATTTCTCTGCCAGATTTAAGAGACGTGAGGAAAGTAAAGGAATATTCCTGAGTGAAATCAACCCGTAGAGCTGGATCTGTTGGGCCGTGAACTCTCCTCGTTTCTCGTCTGTTGTATATCAGACATTTAGGGGTGAGAGTGGTGGTGAAGTGAACGGAAACAAAACTGTCCTTTTTATTATTAGTGCAGCAAGTTCTCATTTTTCAAGATGATACTTCACTTTGGTAAAGAAACATAACATTTGGCACAGATTCTCTCCAAGGTCTACTCTTTTGGAAAAAGGCGCGTGCCACTCAAAACTCCAAGATGGCAGCCCCTAAAATCTAACATGTCCAACCGATGTCCACAATACCCTGGTAAGACGCCCAAGTTCCCCCACCGGCCATCCCGTAGACGGGGGCCGGCCCTCCGAGCCGGGCCAGGGCCCCACCGTACCTCCACGGGCGCTCCCGGCACTGCCGGAGCCCCCAGGCGGAAGGAGAAATGGTCCAACATCCTCCCATTCATACTGACAACATAAGACAGACACCTGGGAATGGTGCCACCCCGCCGCCGCGCCCGCCCGTGCACCCCCCGGCTAGGGGAGGCCCGATCCCCGGACCCCGCCCCACATCCCCCCCCACCCCGCGGGGCCACCCCGGCGGACACCCCCAGGGGTCACTGAGTCCCCACAGACGCAGGGGCACTCGGCCCCAGCCCAGCGCACGAGGACCAAGGCAGCTATGCCCCCCCAGCGCAGACAGCCACCCCCCACCCAGGCAGGGCCGGGCCCTTCGAGTGGGACCCCCACGGTCCAGCCACCCCCCAGGAACACCAGAGACGCCCTAGCTACCGCCCCCCGCCCGAGCCCCCCCCCAGCCACTGCCATGAGATAATTATTTTTATAAATATATAGAGGCATCCTTTTCAAATTAAGAGCCATCCAGCTGTTTAAGATGCTTTTATTGTGAAATGTTTGCAGGAAGCTGTTGGGGGAACAATCATTAACTTGCAAAGTTCAAGTTAGGAAATTGCGAAAAGGTTAAAAAAACACAAAAAAACAAGAAGAACACAGATTTGCAGGGTACCGCTGTATTAGAGCATCAACTACGTCTGGCGGGAGAAGAACCAATGAACTCTGAAAGAACTCTGGAAATCAAAGCCCTGGGATAATAAGCACCCATTTTCTGCTCAAGATGAAATATTTTCGACATTTACAGTTAATTGGATCTGTGTCCTGCCCCCAGGCGACTCTGCATTCATCTGGTCCCCAGATCGAGTCGTATACGACGGCGCCAGCCACTGAATCTGCTCCGAGCTGCAGAAACACTCTGAATCTGAACAGGGTTCACTGGTTCCTCACTTACTCTTTTGTCAGAGAGGGACCTTAGCGAGGGACTGCTCATGTCTGAGGTGACGGTGTTTATAGAAACACTGACACAGAGGTTATTGTTGATGTGAAGTCCGAAGTTTAGAGATCAGCCAGTGCAGCACATGTAGTCTGATCTGTAGCGGAGCCAGAGGGGGGTTAGGGGGGCGGGCGCCACCAGGCCCACAAGCTCATAGGGCCCAATGATAGGGCCCCGTTTTGTGTGATACGTTCATATATAATCGTAAATTGTAGGCTATAATAACGATAAAATGTGCATTGTGCGGCCAGTGTAGCTAATTCTTACTTTACAACTGTCCTGAACGCATCAGGGCCAACGCTGATTGGCTGTAAAGCCTGAATTATGGTTCCGCGTTAAATCGACGCAGAGCCTACGCCGTAGGGTACGCGGCGTTGTGCACCGTACTACACATCGCCACGTACCGTACGCCGTAGCTCTGCGTTGATGTAACGTGGAACCATAAATCAGCCTTTACAGTTACAGCCAAGTTATATCGCCTTCATTTTCATGTTTTGAATTGAACTTTATCGTAGAGACATGGTTCGAACTTTCAAACCCTCGGCCCGATTGGCACTAAAGGACCGTTCAACCTCATTATGCCAATTATTACGGTTTTTGCGATATTTAACTTTCAATTTAAAAAAAAAAATCCATTTGACTTTGGTCGCTTGTTGCTAGGCAACAGGTTATCGTAGAGACATCGTACAAATTTTCCCCGACTCGGCACGCTGTGGACTTCAACATATTCAAATTTCATGAAGCTGGGACTTAAGGAAATTTTTATTTCAAAATCCAGGCCAAATGGCCCCATTCATTCGGATGGGTTTTTTACCATGGTGAAAAAAAACCCCATCCATTAACGTAGCCTGAACCAGAACGTGCACCATGCATGGCATACATCAACACATGTGGATCCATCGTGGCTCGAAGGGCAATACTTTTCTCTGCCACCGTGTCACTTTTGTCTGTTACCGTGGCAACGCTAGATGCCAAGAAGTGGAAAAAAAAGCTGAAAATTCGGATGCTTATTGCTCGGCCGAACTTTATCGTAGCGTTTATTATGCCAATTATTACAGTTTTTGAGATATTTAACTTTCAATTTAAAAAAAAATGTCCATTTGACTTTGGATGCTTGTTGCTAGGCAACAGGTTATCGTAGGGACATGATTCAAATGTTTCAAAACTCGACTCGCTGTGCACTACAACATATTGAAATTTCATGAAGCTGTGATTTACGTACATTTTAAGTCCTTCTTCTTTCAGGCTTCCTTCCTTCCTTCCTTCCTTCCTTCCTTCCTTCCTTCCTTCCTTCCTTCCTTCCTTCCTTCCTTCCTTCCTTCCTTCCTTCCTTCCTTCCTTCCTTCCTTCCTTCCTTAAATCAGCTTTACACAAAAACGTCATCAACGGGAATTTATCGTTTTTACCGTGAGATACAAATTCTTACTGTGGGGAATTTTTTTGACGTTTTATCGTGAACGGTAAAATATCACCCATTGCTACTAATCATTTATCAATCATAGCAGGACGATGCTCCGATCTGGTGGTTTCAAGAAGGAAATTAAGCTTTTTGCCAAACTCGAATAGGAAATACTTTTATTATAAAGTAATAATTATTTCTTCCCTAGATTAGAAATGTTTGGCAACATGTTTCTAAGGAATAAAAACATCAACCACATTAACTAAATCAGCTACAAGCCCAAACAAAAACACCCTCCAGCTGCCGCCAAAACCAAGAACAAAGACAACAAAGATGTTTTAATACCCAGATTAAATAATCAGAGTAGCTGCGACTAATCCAGAATAATCCAGATTACTTCAGATCATGACTTAACACACCTTTGGGTGAAATGTGACACAACAGTAAAAGCTGCAGCACATTGTTTCTCCATCTTGCTCAGCAACAGCACACATTAACCTCGGGGTGAACTTTGTAAATTAATCCCCATGACGAGCCGACTGACCCGCCAAGGAGAGTAAATCAAGCTTTTTTACAAATACATGAAAAACATGTGGTGGAGGATTTCCTCCTGCTCACGACCAGAGCTGGTAGTAACGAGTTCCATTTACTCCATTACATTTACTTGAGTAAGTTTTGGGAAATGTTGTACTTTTAGGAGTAGTTTTGAATCACTATACTTTTTACTTTTACTTGAGTAGATTTGTGAAGAAGAAACTGTTCCTCTTACTCCGCTACATTAGGCTACGTTGAGCTGTTACTTTTCTTTTATCCCTTTTATCCACGTACGCGTCAATCTCATGACATCACTGGGTGATTCTTTGGGATAAATGTTAGTTTTTGCATGTTTTGTCACATTTACACAGACTCAAACACACACAGAGTTTCTATGAGTTCATGTTTGTTCTAGTTCTGCTGGTTAAAAAAGAAAAGTACAAAGGCTGGAAATTTTGTGCTACTTGAGCTTAATTTATTTTTTTATTCAGTTATTTTATTTATTTTATTATTTATTAAAGTACTTGAATTTACTTTAAGCTTATTTTAATTTAAGCTATTTTGTTATTCATTTTAATTTATTTTATTTATTTTTTTTTTTTGTAATTTACTTTTTATTCATTTTTCTTTTGAAATAAAACAACATACATGTGCCAACTGGGCACAACACATATAACATGGGGGAGATCTGGGTGTTAATAAGACATCAGAATCAGCATAAATACAGTATACACACATAGACACATGTACCCACACCCTTACTTATCTTGACAGCTCAGTCAGTTTCCACATCTTACTCGCATATAGACACATATTCACATAGATACACACCATACCCACTCCTACTTGAACAGCACGTGTCTGTATATACCACATCTTTGTTTTTGCATGGGCACCAACATCCAAACTTAAAAAACATAAAAACAAAAACAAACAAACTTCTAAATTTGGAAGATATGACCTTACTAATGGTTTGCCGATTATACAAAATCAGGTCTTAAACTTGACACATAAGAGAGCCACTTTGACCAATTTCCTTCAAAAATCTCAATTTGTTGTCTCAGCCTAAATGTGATCCTCTCCATCACGTATATATTATATATTATATCAATCCATTCATTTATTGTTGGTTTGTCCTTCTTAAGCCATTTCCTGGTCAGGGCCTTTTTGCATCCCACTAATAAAACTCCTAACAGGTATTTATCCTGCTTTGTGTATTTTAGTCCATTCAGATCACCAAGATACATGATTTTAAAGTTTAGGTACATTTTCTTTTTAAAAACAGCTTCCAGGACCCCGTGGACATCTTTCCAAAATGGAGCCACAGAGGGACAACCCCAAAAAATATGATAGTGGTTTGCTAACGTGTTTCCACATGACCTCCAGCAGGCAGTCTGATTTGAATAGTTAGTCTTTTGCGCCGGAGTGGTAAAGAATCGTGTCGCATTCTTCCAGCTGAATTCCCTCCAGGTGGGGGAGCTTGTCACTGTCCATTGCTGTTTGCAGATCCTGTCCCACTCTTCCTGTGATACTGTGAGGCCTCCCTCTGTTTCCCATCTTTCCTTAATGTACAGGGTATGGTCACTTTATAGATTTTGGAGAGCCAAATATAGTTTAGATATTATTTTTTGGAAGGTAGCATTCTCATAAGCCTTTTGAAAAATGTTCAGAATTTCTTCCCCCCCTGAGGTAACATCCGTTAGGAATTTTTTGTTCACAAAGTCTCTGATTTGTAAATACCTGAAGTGATCTTGATTTTGTAGGCCAAATTTATCCTTGAGGTCCTGGAAGCTTCGAACTGTATCCTTTTTTAAGAGTGTGCAGTATGCTGTGAGCCCATTCCCCATCCAACCTTTAAACCTTGTATCATATTTATTAGGTATAAAATCTGGATCATAGGCAAACCATTTAAACATTTCAGTCTTTTTTCTCAGTTGATACCTTTTAACTATTTCATTCCATGTTTTTAGCGAGCCAATTATCCAAGGATTATTAGGGTTAATTTATTTTATTTTATTGATTTAATTTGCCCGAAGATGATAATTTTGTACTTTTGTCTGTTTGAATGGTTGTGTTAAAAAAATAAATAAAAAAATAAAAGTAAAGACGTTACTCAACAGTTACTCAGTACTTGAGTAGTTTTTTCACCAAGTACTTTCTTTTTTACTTTTACTCAAGTAATTATTCGGACGACTACTTTTTACTTCTACTTGAGTCATAATATTCTGAAGTAACAGTACTTTTACTTGAGTACAGTTTTTGGCTCCTCTACCAGTTCTTCTCATGACACACAACACAACTCCAGCTCCGGCAGCGTGGAGCACACGGCAGCCGCACAAAAATAGCATCAACTATTTCTGTCAAAACTCATATCTCACGTTATCTCTTCGGCCGGCCCTTCGACCCTCTTTCCCAGAACTCTGAAACGTCATAATCATTTACCCTTTTCCTCTCATTCTGTCGTCCACCTAAAAAAGCCGGATTCACCGGGTCCTTATCAGCTGCTGCGACGGGAAAACAAAGGATTGCTCTGAAACTCAGACAGCCTCCCGTAAGGGAAGCAGCACCACACTCCATACGCCGGTCTCTCTCACAAAAACTCTTGTTCTTTTTGTTTGCTGGACATTAATGTTGTTTTCAGCAGAACCCAGATAATCCAAACTTCCTCAAGTCCCATTTTCATGTTTAGAGAAGCCGATCGAATGTAATGAAGCTGCAAAACCCACAAATGCATCATTATCTGGCCCTGAATATTGGTAAGATGGACTTGTGTTCATCTAGTTTCTAGTTTATATACGTGTCCATTCACTTTGTATGACTAGGGGGGTAAACCTTTTACTAGGAATTGAATTTTGAATTGAATTTAAATTTTATTTCGAACATGAAACAGTAGTGAAAACAAAACAAAACAATAATAATCAATTAAAGCTGCAAGCAGCGATGAACGAGCCCTCGCACCCTTGTAACGTTCAGGCTGCAGTGGAAGCTCGTATGACTTGCATGTAGGGCTGGGCGATATGGACCAAAAGTCATATCTCGATATTTTCTAGCTGAATGTTGATACTCGATATATATCTCGATATTTTTTCTGTGCCTTAATTGGGGTTTCCCCCAAAGCATTATAGCATAGCATCTCTGTTAGCATATCTGTTAGCATCTCTGTTAGCATATCTGTTAGCATCTCTGTTAGCATCTCTGTTAGCTTCATTTTTTCTGAGGCAAAACTTAAAAAAACAGTCAGTTTTAATACAAAGCCTCGTGCCAAATGTCACACAGGTTCCTTTATTAACAGAGGTCTGCACAATATCAACATGTATAAAACAAATGAAATAAAAATAAACTGCCTGTATATATAGAATAAAAATGCTTCTTGAATAAAATAAAACAAATATCTCTTTCCTGCATAACAATTAAATTAAGATACACTGTAATTAATACAATGTAGACAGTAACAGGCAGACTTTTCCACTGAGGTTGACAGTTGTGAAAATAACAAAACATTTGTGCAAATCTCAAATAAAACATTCAAGTCAATTTGTCACAAAATAAGCTACCGTAGATGACCAAATAGTCGCCCGCGCGCAAATACGCGCCTGTGCTCTAATAGCCGCCGGGGTCCGAGCCCATTTGGCATAATAAACGCCGGTTCAATTAAACGCCTGGGCGACTACCGGTAATAACCTGGTAATAACACTGTATTTGCATTGTATTGTGTACAGTATCGTTCATACTGCTCTGATCAGCTCCGTGTGTCGCCGTTACACAGACAAACTGTCTTTGTATACCAGAGCATGTGAGCGGAGTGGCCGGAGGGACCCGACGTCCCAGCAAAATGAGAAGAGAAAAAAGAGTTGTTCCGAAGAGCAGACAGCGCACACACTTAAGGCTGATTTATGGTTCCGCGTTACACCAACGCAGAGCCTACGGCGTACGGTGCGTGTCGCTGCGTACCCTACGCCGTAGGCCACGCCGTACCATACAGCGTAGGTTCTGCGTCGATTTAACGCAGAACCATAAGTCAGGCTTCAGAGTCTACAGCGCGACTGAGAGCGACTGCACTGGTACGCGGCGACCCGCACCGTACGTGGAAATGCGCTCTTTTTTTTGCTATTAAAACATGATTTGTAATGTGAATTTGCAAAACTTAAACTACAAATAATAGTTTTTGACGTAACATCAGAGATTGTGCATGCTCTCTGTGAAAGGATGAGTCCAATCGGGTCGCAGCTGCTTCAACTGTGATTCCTTCACGAGGAGCGACCAGGATTTCAAACACACTTGATTTTCTTGCGACCTCACGATTCGTGATCGGGAGTTCGTCGTGAGGTGTTGTGTTGTGTACAGTGTGTACAATTTTAGTTCCAGTGGTACTATGGTGATCTCATATGTTCTTTGTAAGTAATGGTCTGGTGCTGCTCATTGCAAAAATAAATTGTAGCCTGGTGCAAATACCCGCCTGGTTCTTATCAACGCCTGGGGTCCAAGTGGATTTAGCATATTAAACGCCCGGGCTACTAAATGGTCATCTACGGTATATCAAAATCATTAAATAAAATCGATATAAACATTATTGTCTCGTACCATATCGCGTTTGAAAATATATCGATATATATTAAAAACTCGATATATCGCCCAGCCCTATGCTGAGTAGAAAGGTATAAAGACGCGACAGCCGGAAGTCCGGGTTAGAGTCAGCTGTGGGTCTAGTGCACGGACGCCCAGCGCGGTTTCTTTGGCCTACTCTGTATCAGGACTGTTCGGCTCTCCAGTCTCGTGTCGAGGTAAGAGTATGAGGCCTTGGCCCTTTGTAATTGTGTGTGCGTAATATTGCTCTGCCATTTGTGGGGGATAACTTGACACCTTATCCTAGCAAAAAGAGTAATTGTGTGTGTGTCTTCTATGCAAATGCTTGCTTTTCTGGAAGAGCCGGAGGGAGAGCCGGAGGAAGAGCCGGAGGAAGAGATGGAGGAAGAGATGGAGGAAGAGCTGGAGGAAGAGCTGGAGGAAGAGATGGAGGAAGAGCTGGAGGAAGAGCTGGAGGAAAAGATGGAGGAAGAGCTGGAGGAAGAGCTGGAGGAAGAGCTGGAGGAAGAGATGGAGGAAGAGCTGGAGGAAGAGCCGGAGGAAGTGTCTGGGGTGAAGGAAGTCTGCTGAGGCTGCTGCCCCCGCGACCCGGGAACGGATAAGCGGCAGAAAATGGATGGATGGATGGATTTAAAAAACAGAAAGAGAGGAAAAGGCAATGCAGGGGTGGTTAGAAAACAACACTTAAGGCTGCAGAAACTTAATCAGGACAGAAAAGAAAAGCAAGTAAAAATGGCATAAATTCTTTGAACAGAGTTGAATTTTTAATCCGAAAAAAAGATTGGAGATTACTTTGCGGTTTGCACTGACAGACAAAAGAGAGAGGACTGAGACAATAATGTCCAGAACAGACAAAAACCCACGCTGATAGATAATAGGACAGGAAAATGTACAAAGCTTATCCTTCGCATCACTAAAAGCAACAAACTAAACACTAAATCAGGTCAAACATTTTGGACCAAAGAAAGTTGACATTCTCCTTTTTAAAGATAATCAATTAGTGATGCGTTGCAGAGTGTGTAGCAGAGTGTGTAGCAGAGTGTGTAGCAGCTACATCACCACAAACACACAAACACACAGGGAAGTGCTGCTCAATCACAAACCCCGGATCACCAGTGACCTGAACAAAATTGCTCAAGAAGAAAAGAAAACAGCCTTCAAGGAGGAAAACAAGGAATTATTGTGTAATATACAAAATCAACTAAGAGTTAAAGCAGCACTATGTAACTTTTCCACCTTAATCTAATATTTCATCATCATCATTGTGATGGAACATCAACTTCCAACAGGTTTAATGAACCTCTGTCATGGTCTGAGGGGTCTGTATCGCCTTCACTGGCACTATGTAACTTTGAGGAGCTTGGTAGGAACCCTTCCACACTAAAAAACTACACATTTTTACGGCTTTGACTGCTTTACGGCATACGTCACTTCCCCCTCCTTCCCGATTCGTAGTGGATACAAAGCTGGGCGGGGCGTGGAGCGCAGAGCTCAGCAGAAGCTGGTGTCATGGCCGAAGCAGCGAATAAACCCAAGAAAATAAAAATTTTATCGGAAGAGGAGAAAAAAAAAGAAAGCGGGAGAGTAACAAGCTAAATGCCCGGACAAGAATAAACATTGGCCCGGCGTTCACTCGCTGGTGGGAGCTGAAAGACGAGGAGGGATGTCCGACAAGAGAGACAGAATTGTTATGATACAAATGTAAATGTTGTTGGATCCAAATCAACATTACATAAATTCATAACAAGGAAAGACACAGAGACTGCCTTGGAATGGGTTTTTAGCGCACTCCTGCAGGAGGGGGAGAGCAACAGGAGTGCAGGGCAACGTGTGGCCCTCATTGAGAACTCCTGAGCTTCCCCCAGATCCTCCCTCTAGAAGATGCTTTTATTAAGAAACTTTGACAGGAAATAATCATATAAGGACAATGAACAGTAAACAGTTAGACAGTAGACAATGGGTGGAAGTGATAACGTGTGATTGAGTCCTGACATTACAGTGGTCAGATGTCACCAGGACAGTCCAAAACCTGAGTAGATCAGGAAGTGGCTGTCGTGACTTCTGTTAGCCAAGCATGTGACAGTTTCATAATGACAAAACAAGTTCAAAGGTTGATTAACCTCACAATTACCTCCTCTTGTCATTTTGAAACTTCAACTAAAATACGTCCATTAGGCTTAGAATAATAGCCTCATATTAAGAGGCAAAAACCCGGTTATATGGGGCAAAATTCCTCTCCGACCCTCCTAGTGAGCGATCACTCTGGCCAAGACACATAAAAGCTTAAAACATTTCACAGTAAACAAGATGAAACAGTCTATACTCCAGTGTTATCATAAACATCCTTGTCATCAGTTAGGAATACTGGACTAAGGAAGTTTGGATGGTTCTTTGGACCATTGCACTAAGACACAGAATGATACACACAGAACAATACAAGGACAGTAATAATCGAAATCATAATTTTAGCCATTATTGTATGTCAGTCCAGGGGCCGGAAGTCAGCCAGGACCCGGAAGTGGTGCCTGCTGAGCGTCTGTCTTCTGACACGACTTTGGCCAACTGACGTAATTCGGCTATAGCTTTGGTAACATTCACTTCAGCACCAGTCTATGAACGTACAGAAGTGTAATCATAATTACAACACAGCAATGTAAGTAAAGAGTTTTAAGGAACAATTCCTAACATGTCAGCATGACTCATTAGTGGAAAAGTATCTTCCATCTCTCGGAGCTCCTCTCCAGTCTGTTGTAACCAATCAGCTTGGGCTAGTCATCATCTTCAGGCCTGTGGCAGGTGAGATAGGCATCAGTTGAGTTCTTCAGCGGACACAGGTTTTGATACCGTCCGACTTCCAGCACTACTCAAGGCCTGGAACATTTCTCACTAGCTTTCACTGCAACTGGTGCTTTGGTGACACAAAATTAAGTGAAAAAAAAAACAAAGTCATATGTATAAGAGATAAGATAAGATAATCTTTTATTACTCCCTCAGTGGGGAAACTCACAGGTTAGCAGCAGTAACTTAACACACACATGCAGGGAAGGGGGTGAAAAAGTAAAAAGTAAAAATAATATATAATTACAGGACAGTATATACATTGCGATGGAAAAAAAAGTAGTGCGAAAGAAAAAAAAGCAGGTAGAATGTGTGTGAGGTAGACAGACAGATATTGCATAGATATTGTATACAGGGTAAACCAAAGAGAAATGTAACGAATCACTTTACTCTTTTGGGGGGGGGGGGGCTCCAAGGTTTATTTGGCAGACAGCCCCCTTGATGTATCTGAGGAAATTAAATATGTAGGTCATGTCATTTCTGATGACTGGACGGATGACAGAGACCTGTATCGACAGCACTTTCACATTTATTCTCAAGCTAACATGCTTATCAGGAAGTTTTATGTGTTGTGACTCTGTGAAGTGTTCCCTGTTTGGAACCGACATCACACCGTTATACACTGTGGCCGAGAGCCGCCATTGCTGCAAATAAAAGAAACCCTGCTGCAAATAAAAGAAACGCTTAGCAAATGAAATAAACGCCGCTGCAAATAAAAAAAAAACGACGCAAATAAAAAAGCCAAAACGGAAGTGATTTACCGGGGACTATTTTTGCTGATGCACCGGTGTTTTTACGTTGATTGATTGAAGAATTTATTAGGAGAATTGCATAGGATCAGGTACAGTTTCATGACAGTACAGATTCGCTGATACAAAGTCAACTAAAAGGCATTATTCCAAGAAAGCATTACACTTGTTTACATTGGAGACCTTTTTTAACTCATATAACATTGAATGACAAACAGGTAAGAAGCAGTACTTGGTAGGGAAGATTGTAAAAAAAGGGGGGAATTACTGTTATTTTGCACCGAGAGAGACTAAAAAGGTGATGAGACAAATAGAATAAGCTAGGTAATACAAAACAAAAGCAGAAAACAAAACAAGTGAGAGGAGAAGGAGAGAGAGAGGAGAAGAAGAAGACGAAGAGGACGTAAGTGAAAAGGAAGAAATAAGAAGAGCGAGGAATAAGAAGAACAACGAACGAGAAAATAAGTGAAAAGGTTAGTGTTCAACGTCGCTACGTGTCATTTTTAATGTGCAACAACCGGTGCATCGGCAAAAACAGTCCCCGGTAATTCACTTCCGTTTTGGCTTTTTTATTTGCGTCGTTTATTTATTTTATTTGCAGCGGGGTTTCTTTATATTTGCAGCGTTTATTTTTGTTTGCAGCGTTTATTTTATTTGCTAAGCGTTTCTTTTATTTGCAGCGGCGTTTCTTTTTGTTTGCAGCGTTTATTTTATTTGCTAAGCGTTTATTTTATTTGCAGCGGCGTTTCTTTTTGTTTGCAGCGTTACTTTTATTTGCAGCAATGGCGGGTCTCGGCCACTGTAGTTATAAACTGCTCACTTATGGTCTAACTATAAGAAAAAGAGCCTGCAGGCTCAAGGAAGCAACAAGGATGAAATGAGGTTGCTGCTGCGTGTTCCTAGGTTTAAGGTTTTAAAGTGTTTCCTAGGTTTAAGGTTTTAAAGTGTTTCCTAGGTTTAAGGTTTTAAAGTGTTTCCTAGGTTTAAGGTTTTAGAGTGTTTCCTAGGTTTAAGGTTTTAGGTTAATTTAGTGCCAGTCAATTGTTTGTGTCCAACAGAGTGCCAACTTGTGAGGCTCTTAAGACAGTTGATGTTTAGTTTTATGTGTTGATTGGAAAAAATCAGAGAACATAATTAAAGCTATAGTCAGCCCTTTGAAAAGCTGCTATAGATTCACCTCTAGGATCAGGTGGCATTGGTGCAATCAGGGCCGCCGCAAGGGGTGTGCGAACCGTGCGACCGCACGGGGCCTCGCGCTTTTTTTTTCAAATTTTTTTTGTTTTTTCCCTTATAAATATCAACAGTCACATTCCATTACAGACCTAAATGTGTACTAGTCTGTGCATATCAATTAATATATGTGCAATGATGCGCGTGTCTGTTGTTCAATACAACTGATCAGACCAAGCGCAGACACAAGCTGCTCTGATCCAGACGGGGGAGTTGGAACAAACTGTCACACAATGTCGAGAGAACGAGACAGAATCAGGAAATTTCCAACAGGGGATGAAAAAAGAAAAAAAACTAAAGAAAATGGAAGAGTTTAAAGCCTCTCTGAAAGGCTCGTTTGATAAATTTGTTACAAAAATCACCGATCCGACCGGGTCTCAAGCAGCCGTGGGGCCCCGCGTCGAGGCAAGAGATGATGATGAGGCAGGGGAAGGTATCCAGTATTTTGATCATTGGAGAGTTAAAATTGAACATATAGACACTCGATCCGACCAGAAAAACCCAAAAACTTTGCGAGCGCTCATTACGCTCACGCGCAAGGGCCCCCCCGGCATTTCATTTCGCACAGGGCCTCACAAATCTCCCAGACGGCTCTGGGTGCAATAGCTTGTATGTTTTATGAATTGAATATTTTGTATATACAAGCAATAGCTTGTATGTCTTATAAATGTATATTTTGTATTTTTGTATTTCTTTTTTATACGTTTTATATTGTATTATGTTTTATATGGACCTGTTTCTGCAATAAAGTTGTTAATTAAAAGGTCACTAAATCTGATCTAAACCAGGATTCACAGCTTTTGAGGGAGTGTTTGTGTAGTTTGGTGAAAGGATCCAGGAGTAGTTAAAGTCTCCAGGTCAGCGTTTCACCAGAAATACGACGGCGCCCCCTGGTGGACGTTCTGGGGAATGCTGTGGTCGAGGACTTAATGCATTCTACATTTGCGGAAAAAGCACGAAAAAACAAAGTCGTTACAATATTGATTTAAATGATTTGAATGAATACATTAAATAGACACATGTATAATCTTACAGATTTACAGAACAGTGTTTAGTTAAGTTTCAAACAAAATTACACACAGTACTGGAGTTGTAAAAAAATAAATCAGGGGGGATGGTGGATTTTATCATATGGGGACAGATAATTTGTGCTGATTACAAATAATATAATATATTACAAATAATAGCAGTGACCAAAACAGCTGCAGAAATACTGCAGGAATGACATAGCAGCAGTTAAATGCAGCCTTCTGTAAGCTTTAAATATCCACTGGGCTTACATCAAATACATCAAAACACAACAATAAAAAACACTTTTCTGAACTTATCAATATGACTCTGTCCTTCACAGGATAAGTAACATGGATCACTGCAAAAACTCACAATCTTAACAAGATTATTTGTCTTATTTCTAGTTAAAATGTCTCATTTTAGTAAAAAAAATCTCATTACACTTAAAACAAGACTCATCACTGGAAAAACAACAATTTTCACCTGTTTCAAGTAGATTTTCACTTAAAATAAGTAGAAAAATCTGCCAGTGGAACAAGATTTTTTAGCTTGTAATGAGACGATAAATCTTGTCCCACTGGCAGATTTTTCTACTTATTTCAAGTGAAAATTTACTTGAAACAGGTGAAAATTGTCAAATAAGTTATTTTTCTGGTGATGATTCTAAATGTTGAAATAGCAGTAAAACCACATTCATTGATGAAATGACATAAGGGATGGAAAGGGGGGATGGCAGTTTTACCGGGGGGATGATTTGGACCGTTTTTATTTCAGGGGGGGATGATTTTTATTTCATCCCCCCTCAACTCCAGTACTGCCAATAGTATTCAAACCTGATATTTGAAAAAAGTCAAATGGGCCGCTCGGTGGCGCAGTGGGTTAAGCAGCGGCTCATATACTGAGGCTACAGTCCTCCTCCTGCAGCGATCGCAGGTTCGAATCCCGGCCTGCGCACCTTTGCTGCATGTCATCCCCGTTCTCTCTCTCTACCCCCTTCATATCTGCGACTTGAATAAAGGGCCACTAGAGCCCAAAAAAATCTTATAAAAAAAAAAAAAAGTCAAATAAACCTTCAGCCCTAGATGCATTATGGAGAAGTAAGTAAGTACGTTTTATTTGTACAGCGCCTTCACAGACCACGGTCACAGAAGCTTCACAGTTACAACAAAAACAAAACACAGTTAAAAGATACAGATGGTGCTAAATTAGCATGGCTGTTTCACTCGCGGGATACAAGATTCACGCAATTATAATAATAATTCTGGCTCCCTGCTGCTGTGGGCTGAGTGGTGTCCTCCTGCTCACAGATGCCCCTGGTGGGTGTTTGGCTACACTGCAGCCTCTGGTGACCCCCCCCTCCTCCCCCCTCGAACAAGAGACGTGATTCTCACATGAGATCTTGTGAGAATCAAGCGTGAGTGGCTTCGCATGGAACTTTACCCATCTTGTACATACAATTTAAGTTTAAAAGGCCAAGACAACACAATGACGATCATAACAGCCCCAAGACAATTAGGCAAAAGCTGCACAAATAAATAGCTCTTAAAGGGGACATATTATGAAAAACACGTTTTTTCTTGTTTTAACATATATAAAGTGGTCTCCCCTCACCCTGCCAGCACAGGGGAGACAAAATACCATGAATTTCTGCAAGCTCTCTGACCCCGCCGGACAGAGTCCCCCAGTGTCACGTGGTTTTTTTTGAGCCGATTAGAATCTGCTCCCGTCGTGACGTCACAACGGGAGCAGATTTCCAGAGGTTCAGCCTCCGCTGCTGAAACCACGCCCACAACCAGCTCTCTCCGCTGCTGGAGCGGTCCTTTCATTGAGCCAGTCGGACGCGGCGCCGCGGCGGAGCGGATCCGGGTTGAATCATCCAGGTTCCCGGGTGATTTGGGACCTGGGTCCTCGGAGGTCCGTCCCAGGTCGGACCAGCTTCACCCTCCGAGATTTTCAGGCAAATCTGTCGGTTTGATCCCCGGTAACGGGCGATGCGCCGCGGATGCGCTCCGGAGCCGATCTGTGCGCCCGCCGTGGGGTTGCAGCGCCCGTTGCGCAGCATCCGCCGCGTAGATCCGGCTGAAATTCCGCTGGTCGGTCCCCGGGAGTCCCTGCTACCAGTCCAGGCCGGTTCCTGCGGTCCCGGCCGGTCGGAACCGGTCATATTTCCCGGTTAAAGCCGCGGTGATGCGCGCTGCTCCAGCAGCGCTGATCCAGCAGCGCTGCTCCGGGACCAGCGTTCAGCATCCGCCGGGTAGATCCGGCTTAAATAGTGCATAAATGTTATTTATATACAACTCATATTTTATTTTTTTAACAATAAAGTTTCCATTTGTGAAAATTCAGTGTTGTGATAATTTACAGGCTCGGGCTGCTCTGGCGGAGCAGGTTTATTCTCCTCCCCTGCTACACGTCATTCAGGGAGCCAATCAGCACAGAGCCTCATTATCATACCCCCCCCTTCCCTTAGAATGGAGCACAGAAAAAGAGGTTAGAAGCGGTAAAACTAGTGACAGGGCCCACAGGCTGGATTTATGATTTATGTAGAAAAAACAAGCTTTAGATTGTTTTTAAGACATTCAAGGCCTGTTTAAAATATACATTAAATGCCATAATAGGTCACCTTTAAGTTTCCTTTTGAAGGATCAACAGACTCCATGGAACGCAGAGAGAGTGGAAGATCGTTCCAAAGCCTGGGAGCAACGGCCTGGACGGATCGGTCTCCTCTGGTCCGGAAACCAGTACGCGGAACCATCAGCAGATTCTGATCCACAGACCTCAGAGAGCTGGGGTTAGGGCTGGATCAGAAACCAGTACGTGGTACCATCAGGTTCTGGTCCACAGACCTCAGAGCCCGAGCTGGGGTTAGGGCTGGATCAGAAACCAGTACCATCAGCAGGTTCTGGTCCAGGGTTAGGGCTGGATCAGATCCTGATGGAAGGAGGAGCCTGAACATGCAAAGCTCTGAAAGTTAAAACCAGAATTTTAAAATTGATCCTAAAGGAAACTGGCAGCAAATGAAGATCTTTAAGAATAGGGGTTATATGCACGCCCGCCGATAGGGGGGGACAAACGGGTCTGTCATATTTCAAAATACCGTATGCCTATTTGTGGAAAGAATATGTAGTATTTGAGTTACATAAAAGCTTGTTATTTGTTTTCTTCCTAATTGTCCTTGTGGTCAAGAACCCCCAACACTAAAATGGTTTGGCCGCTGATCAAAATTTGATGTTATCATTTAATTTGAAGTTCAGTGCGCTCAAAATGTCCGGTCAGCACAAGTCCGGTGCTCAGAAAAGAAGAGAAAAGAGAAGAAGAGAGGAAGAAAATAGAGGCCTCAGAGATTCTCTACACAAATATTTAAAAAAAGGTTGCGATGGTGAAGCTGGAATTAATAAAGTCAGCGTAGAGCAAGGTAAGAAACAGCAGCCAACCAGAGGCGGATCTAGGGAGTGGCTACTTGGGCCACATCTTACCAGGAATATTTGTCTTATTTCTAGTTAAAATGTCTCATTTTAGTAAAATAATCTCATTACACTTAAAACAAGACTCATCACTGGAAAAAACAACAATTTCCACCTGTTTCAAGTAGATTATTATTTATATTTATTTTAGAAGATTATTTTGCTTGTAATGAGAAGATAAATCTTGTCCCACTGGCAGATTCTTCTACTAATTTCAAGTGAAAATTGACTTGAAACAGGTGAAAATTGTGAAATAAGTTATTTTTCTGGTGTTATTTTTCTGGTGATGACTCTAAATGTTGAAATAGCAGGAAAACCACATTCATTGATAAAATGACATAAGGGATGGAAAGGAGGGATGGAAGTTTTACAGGGGGGATGATTTGGACCGTTTTTATTTCAGGGGGGATGATTTGGACCGTTTTTATTTCAGGGGGGGATGCCATCCCCCCTCATCTCTAGTGTATTCTCAACAGAAGATTGTCTCAATTCCTCTGTATTATTGCAAACAGCAGAACACCATAATTTCCTGCTACCAGAGCTGGAAATAGGGCTGGGCGATACAGCTTTTTATTAATATCTCAATATTTTTAGGCCATGTCACGATACACGATATATTTCTCCATATTTTGCCCTAGCCTTGAATTACCAGTATGATGTTTCTATATGTCTACATTAAAACATTCTTGTTCATACTGCATTAATCCAAAAATCACCAAATTTTGCACCAAGCCAGACCTGGTGATAAATGTGATATTTCATGGTTTGCATTAATGGGCGTGGCCTAACGGCTCAACAGCGCCCCCTAGAAAACTTTGTGCCTCAAGCCCCACAATACGGTTTGACGTACATGCACGAACATCGGTACACACCTGTACCATGTCACAACTTAAAGAAAAGTCTCTTGGAGCCATGGCCGAAACCCAACAGGAAGTCGGCTATTTTGAATTAATCGTGTAATTTTGGCAAAATTTATGCCATTCCTTCGGCTGCTTCTTCACCCGAACCGTAACGTGCACCCAGGTGTGTTATACATAAAAATGTGTGTCTCCATCCTGCGACACCACGCATTACTTGATAGTTCCTACTTTCTCCCATAACTTTTGAATGGTTTGACATATAGAGTCGTGGGTGTTTCATCCCCTAAATGTCCAGGTCTGAAGAATCTACATTAGTCATACGAGCTTCCACTGCAGCCTGAACGTTACAAGGTGGAGGAACGTTCCTCCGTTCATCGCTGCTGCAGCTTTAATTATTGCTGTTCTTTGTGGACCCAGGAAGACTAGTTTGTTACTACGGTAACGGCTAACGGGGATTCTTAATAAACTAATAAACTAAACCAGTGCATTTAATGGAAAATTAAATATCCAGTGTTTTGTTTAACAGTCATTGTCATTCCAAGTTCATTGATACGGCCATAAAACAAATATTAAAACATCAAAACTCACAGTTGGGTTCCAGTATCATCCGTCCCATAATCAGCCCAAACATCTGCTCATCCACCTGACAGATTACAGATGTGGGTCACTTCAAAACATAAGCCTGTTCACAAAGATTTCCAATATAAGACATACCGGTATTTAAAACACTAATATGAACAGCCACAAAAGAAATTAAATCCTGGTAAAAAAACAACCTTAATTGAGCATTAATAAGTGCAAAGGCAGAAAAGTGGGTGGTTGGAAGCGTTTATTGACGTATTTACAGATGTGTTTTTGATCATTAAACCTCTGGAAACACATCTAACAAACATTTGATGCAAACTGTTACTTGTGATGTATTCATTTATTTTGGAATCTAAGAAAGATATTAATATTTAAATGTCTTAACATTCTTATCGTCTTTTATGAGGTAATTCATTTCTTTTCCAACTCTTTTTAAGTATAAAACTGTGTCAAAACAATGCACTGCAAAAACTCAAAATCTTACCAGGAATATTTGTCTTATTTCTAGTTAAAATGTCTCATTTTTAGTCAAAAAAAAAATCCCATTAAACTTAAAACAAGACTCATCACTGAAAAAAACAACAATTTTCTCCTGTTTGATTAGATTTTTCTACTTATTTCAAGATTTTACTTCGAACAGGCATAAAAAAAAGAGGAAAAAAAAGAGGAAAAAGAGAAAAAAAGAGGAAAAAAAGATGAAAAAAGAGAAAAAGAGGAAGAAAAAAAAAGGACATGGCAGATTTTTCTACTTATTTCAAGTGAAAATTTACTTGAAACAGGTGAAAATTGTCAAATAAGTTATTTTTATGGTAATGAGTCTTGTTTTAAATGTAATGAGATCTTTTTTGACTAAAAATGAAACATTTTAACTAGAAATAAGACAAATATTCCTGGTAGGATGTTGAGTGTTTGCAGTGTTTCCCATCACTTCACAACAGTCACGACACAGTCGTGGTGAACGTTCCCCCGGGTGTCCATCCCCCCGAACACGAAGGCCAGATGCCTCGTCTCCGTCTCCGAGGCCTCGGGCCGGCCGGCCCGGGTCTCCGTCTCCGAGGCCTCGGCCCGGGTCTCCGTCTCTCCACTCGGCCTCCAGGGCACCAGGCACATGGAATGGTCCAGGCGGCTCGCCGGCAGCGCTCCCGTAAACCTGAGCAGGACCCAGATGTTTGTGTCTGTAACAGAAGGTTTAAAGCAGAAGGTTTAAAGCAGCTCACGGATCAGTCAGATGTTTCAGTGACCTATAATAGTACAGCAGGTTAGTGAAACGATACTTCACTTTGGTAAAGAAGCAGAACATTTGGCACAGATTCTCTCCAAGGAAAAAGGTGCGTGCCACTCAAAATTCCAAGATGGCGGCTGTGAGATTAATTAAACTTCTGAATTAGTTTGTCCTTATGAAAACTATCAGAGTCAAGTCAGCTTGGAGAACTGCCTGTTGTTCACATGCTTATCACATGTTAACAGATGACAGGGCAGCACTTCCTGTGTTCCGTCAGGGGTGTCGGCTGTCCCACAACTGTCCCATTGTCAGTTGGACCATCTGTTCAAAACCCCCAACAGAGTTCCTGTTTTTAGTTGACCCCTTGACCCTTTGTGTTTTTTAAGGATGTCTGTTTGTTTCTGCATACCACAGATTAGTTGCTCTTTAACTGAAAATGTCACATGTGTGACCATCTGTTTCCTCCCATTGTCCATCCACTGTCTACCTTTGGCTGTCTTAAAATGGTCATTCCTGTCACCGTTTTCTCAAATAAAAGCGTCATGCTGCAAGAAGATTTTGGAGAGAAGAGCTTAGGAGTACTCTGTGAGGGCCTGCGGGTCCTGCACTCCTCTGCTCTCCTCTCCACTTCTGCAGAAGGCCTTAAAAACTCATTCTACAGTCTCTGTGTCTTTCCTAAGTTATGAATTTATGTTATGTTGATTTAGGGACCCAACATTTGGTGCCGAAACCCGGGATCTCTCAAGCTCTGACAATTGGGGCGGCGTAGGTTCAACAGGCCATCTAAACCTGTCGACAGCCGTTCCGACTTCAGGGACGGGGCAAAGTTAATCCTGCGCTGTTCCAGGAAGTCCAGGTGACGAGATCCCCGAGCCAGGGAAGGCACTAGGAGACTGGTGAGACCTCTTCTTAGTGAAATTCTGTGTATACTCTGTTGAGCCGTGCATTCCTGCAGCTCTCAGTAGTGAAGACTTTATGAGCTTCTTTAACAGTAAAATCACGAGAATTAGAGAAGAAATCAACCAGCCTGTTGTAGGTGTTTCTTCAGCTTGTTTGTACAGCCTTTTTTTCAAGCCTCAACCTTCTGTCCGAGTGCGCTGCTTTGTCTGCCTATCCGGCTTAGTTAAACCTGCGGGTTTGGATTATTTGGATTAGTGTTTGGATTATTTTAGAGTCCTTGTGCAAAGTATCAGGTTATGAGAGTAACATTTTCATAAATCCATACTCTCGTAACAACAATCAATCTTACAAAATTCTCACTTTTCCAGGTATATATCTCAAGAACTGTATTGGATACAGACATGCACTTGGTACCAAAATGTCCACAATACCCAACTTTATATTAAACTTTGATATATTTATGGGGCTTAAAACCCAGGCATTTTGAGTTATAAAGGAAAAGGCACGTTTTCGGGCGGATATCTTGGATTTGAGGGGCCGCCATCTTGGAATTTTGAGTGGCACGCGCCTTTTTCCTAAAGAGTTAAACCTTGGAGAGAATCTGTGCCAAATGTTCTGCTTCTTTACCAAAGTGAAGTATTGTTTCACTAATCTGCTGTACTATAAAGCAGGTCACAGGTCAGTCAGATGGTTTCAGTGACCTATAAATCAAGTGGATAAGTGATTTAAAACACGGTTTACCAGAGTCAAATCTGTACATGAGGTTTGTGGCCCCGTCCGTCGTCATCCCACCAAAGATATAGATGTGTTTGTCCTTCACCACGGCCGCATGGGAGGCCACGCCGGGGGGGACGTCTCCTCTGGTCTGGACTTTCTTCCACTTCATTGTTCCTTCAAACACACGTTTATACATAATATGCATATTATGTTGTAGATCAGGGGTGTCAAACTCATTTCTCTTGGCGGGACGGATTTGACCAATTTTTTTCTGGCGGGTCGCACGCTCAAAATAACAAAAACGGTGCGGAAAATCTTATTTCTAATTCTTTTTTTTTACTATTGTTATCTAATCCAATATCAGTTTATTTAATTTTAAAGGAAATATGCACTTTTTTTACACTCTAAATTATGTAAGATACTTTTAATATCATTTTACAAAGATAAACAGAAACAAGTGTGTTTTTTTTATATTTCGCTTTTTTATAGGAAATGTAATTAAAAGCTAAATCTTTCTTATTACATCCGAGAGTGTTTTTTTTTTTTGTGATTTAGAGATTTTTCCAGTACAATTAAGTGTATTTATTTTTAAAAATTGGCGCAGATATTTACGCCAGTGTGCTGAAAAAGTCAGCACTTCTTTTTTAACTGTTTTACTTTGTCACTATCCTCGTATTCAAAACTGAAATTCTCCCAATAAATATCTACTATCACCTTTTTTAGCAGTGATATTTTTCCTGCGAAAATATATAAAAGTATTCAGTTAATAAAAATAAACGACCGTCTACAAAGAAATAAAATTGGTAAATGCATTCTAGAAAACTATGAAATATATTATGGGATATGCTGCGATTCATGGCAAATATTTATACCTTCCTTTTTAGTAAATTAACATTTCGGTTTTTTGCGTCTGAAACTTCTCGCTGGCCGCACATTTGACACCTCTGGTGTATATTATACAGGTTTATACATAATATGCTGTATATTATACAACATTCCTGACAAACACTTTTTTAAATATTTAAAATACATTGTTCAATCACTTATCAAAGCAAATTAAATCCAACTATGGTTTTCTGAAATAGAGAATATATTGATAACCTCGTATACAATTAAAGGGAAGATCAGTGAGTTTTATAATATTTTGTCATCTTTCCAAACTTTAGTGAAGATATGGGGGAAGGAGTTGGGGATGGTCTTTGAAGAAAATACTTGGCCGAAAATACTTGGCCCAGGCCGGTTCCCTCACCGGCCTGGGCCTGGGAGGGTGGGTCGGGTTACCCGGGCCTGGCGGGGCCCGCCGTGCAGCCTGGGGTGCCTTCTGGCGGTGCTGGATCCCCCCGGGGAGGGGGAAACGGTGCGTGATTGTATGTCTGTGTTGGTGAGAATGCGGTATGGAAGGGTCCTGCCATGGAGGATTTGAGCCTCCATTGGCAGGACATCAAAAACTTAATAATTTATCAATATTATATTATACAAAGATGGTTATTATTATTATTATTATTATTAGTATTATTATTAGTATTATTATTATTATTATGTATAGTATATTATATTATTATTAGTATAGGTATCGGATAGGTGAATGGATGAATGAATGGGATGCCTGGGTCTGGGGCCCTCCGTTGTCGGGCCTGCGCGGGTGTCGCCTTGTTGGGGGGTTCCCTCTCTCCGGGCCCGTCTCCGGTCCCCCCCGCTGCCTCTACGGCGGGGCGCCCCTCTGGTCTTGGAGGGCCACTTTCGTGGGGGACGGGTGCGCCTGCCCGCGTCGGCGGCCGGGGTGGCTCTGTCTCTCCGGGCAGGCTGGCCCCCTGCCGGGTGGGGGTCGTTGGCCTGAAGGGTGAGGGCCTCCTGGCCGCGTGTCCGGCCCGGACCGGGTGGCCGGGGATTGCCTGGGTCGCGGTCCGCCGCCGCGGGATCCCTGGCTGCTTCTTTCCGCGCCGTGGGGGCCCCGCCCGCGGGCCCCCTCGGCCGCCGCCGGGTGGGGGGGGGGCCTCGCAGGCGGTGGGTTGCCTCCCTCCTACTTCTCCCCTCTGTGGGGTTGCCGGTGGCCTGGGTTCCGGGCTCTTCCTTGTCGGCCTCTGGTCTCACGGGTGGCGGGGTTGCTCCCCCCCTTCCCCCACTATAGATACACTTCAGGTGGAGCTTTGTTTGGTTTATTACACACACACACACACACACACACACACACACACACACACACACACACACACACACACACACATAGTCATTTAGTCACATGCATACACACACACACACACACACACACACACACACACACACACACACACACACACACACACACACACACACACACACACACACACACACACACATGCATGATCATATACATACACACACACACACATAGACATACACACTGGCTTGTTCACCTGCATGCTGGCTCTCTAGTTTTTGGGTTTAGGTAGCGGTAGCGATAGCTTAGCTCAGACTCAGACTGCGATCAGATCTCAAGATTTAGGTCGATTGCTGTTCGTGTTTTGGATGGCTCCGTGCCGGTTTCGTGCTTTGTTTGTGGTTTTTTTTGTTGCAGATTTCCAGTGCTTGACGTGTGTCTCCGTGTGTTCCTGCTTCCTGGATTGGCAGTGGATGTCGTCACCCCCCCACCCCCTCCCCCACCGTCATGGTATCAATCAATAATATGTGTGCAGACAAGGTGAGAAAAAAAAAAAAAAAAAAAAGAAGAAAATACTTGGTTAAATATATGTGAAAAAATACATTTTCCATTTACTAGTAATAACATTAACCCTCCGGGACACCTTTAATAATTGTTACACTCTGACCCCTTCGCGCAGAAAACGCGCTTTTCATAAGGTAGCTATAAAACATATTACACATTAATATTATATTCCACTTTAATTGAGCTAATTTCTTTCACCAATATCTGACCTAAGTGTTGATATCAAATATTAATGATATTTTAAAGATTTAACCCTTTAAATGCCAGGTTTTTGTCACGATGCCACCATGTTTTTAGATGAAAAAAACAGAAAAATTGAATTATTTTCAATATACTACATGCAAAGTAGATTTTTTTGTTTTGGGTTATTACAGCCTGGGATATGTCAATGATGAGTAGCAACATTGATTTTCATGCATTATTATTTTTTGTGCAGTGTCAAATAGTTACACTCTGACCCCTTCGCGCAGAAAACGCGCTTTTCATAAGGTAGCTATAAAACATATTATACATTAATATTATATTCCACTTTGATTGAGCTAATTTCTTTCACCAATATCTGACCTAAGTGTTGATATCAAATATTAATGATATTTTAAAGATTTAACCCTTTAAATGCCAGGTTTTTGTCACGATGCCACCATGTTTTTAGATGAAAAAAACAGAAAAATTGAATTATTTTCAATATACTACATGCAAAGTAGATTTTTTTGTTTTGGGTTATTACAGCCTGGGATATGTAAATGATGAGTAGCAACATTGATTTTCATGCATTATTATTTTTTGTGCAGTGTCAAATAGTTACACTCTGACCCCTTCGCGCAGAAAACGCGCTTTTCATAAGGTAGCTATAAAACATATTATACATTAATATTATATTCTACTTTAATTGAGCTAATTTCTTTCACCAATATCTGACCTAAGTATTGATATCAAATATTCATGATTTTTTAAAGATTTAACCCTTTAAATGCCAGGTTTTTGTCACGATGCCACCATGTTTTTAGATGAAAAAAACAGAAAAATCGAATTATTTTCAATATACTACATGCAAAGTAGATTTTTTTGTTTTGGGTTATTACAGCCTGGGATATGTCAATGATGAGTAGCAACATTGATTTTCATGCATTATTATTTTTTGTGCAGTGTCAAATAGTTACACTCTGACCCCTTCGCGCAGAAAACGCGCTTTTCATAAGGTAGCTATAAAACATATTATACATTAATATTATATTCTACTTTAATTGAGCTAATTTCTTTCACCAATATCTGACCTAAGTATTGATATCAAATATTCATGATTTTTTAAAGATTTAACCCTTTAAATGCCAGGTTTTTGTCACGATGCCACCATGTTTTTAGATGAAAAAAACAGAAAAATTGAATTATTTTCAATATACTACATGCAAAGTAGATTTTTTTGTTTTGGGTTATTACAGCCTGGGATATGTCAATGATGAGTAGCAACATTGATTTTCATGCATTATTATTTTTTGTGCAGTGTCAAATAGTTACACTCTGACCCCTTTGCGCAGAAAACGCGCTTTTCATAAGGTAGCTATAAAAAATATTATACATTAATATTATATTCCACTTTGATTGAGCTAATTTCTTTCAACAATATCTGACCTAAGTATTGATATCAAATATTCATGATTTTTTAAAGATTTAACCCTTTAAATGCCAGGTTTTTGTCACGATGCCACCATGTTTTTAGATGAAAAAAACAGAAAAATTGAATTATTTTCAATATACTACATGCAAAGTAGATTTTTTTGTTTTGGGTTATTACAGCCTGGGATATGTCAATGATGAGTAGCAATATTGATTTTCATGCATTATTATTTTTTGTGCAGTGTCAAATACTCACACTTTGACCCCTTAGCGCAAAAAATGCGCTTTTCATAAGGTAGCTATAAAACATATTATACATTAATATTATATTCCACTTTTATTGAGCTAATTTGTTTCACCAATATCTGACCTAAGTATTAATATCAAATATTCATTCAGTGATTCTTGAAAATTCGCCCAAAACAGGTCTCACCATTAAAAAGGCTTATTCTGCTTGAAATTAATCACATTTTCATATAAAACACTAATCATATTTATAATCAGATGTTTTTTCATACTTAAATGAAAGGGGTTTATTGGTAGATTTTCAATTTTAATAGTTTTATGACATCATGCGTGCCCATGGCCTTTGAAATCAGCTGTCCCCAGATGGGACCTCATCATTTCAATTTGATTAAAAAAACTTAAATTAATTCTAAAATGTAATAATAACCTTACCAGATTGAAGAGTTTATTGTTATATGTATGAAAAAATACAAAAAGTGCATTTTGAAAAATAAAAACTATAATTTTTTGGTAGTTGAAAATGTGTCCCCGACCTCCTGTCACTACCGTCAGACTTTTTGTAAAATCAATAAAATCAGGCAAATACAAGGTTCACTATATTCCTGAGGACCCCCATTGGAAATCTTCACTTCTTCAGCATGGTAGAAGATCACTCAAGCTCCTGTAAGTTTGCCATTTTCTCTAAAACCTGTACATATTATTTCAAACTGGTACCGTCGCAACCATAACATGTCACCACCGTATTTTTTGTGTATATAAAATAAAATAAAATGATAACATAAATGTTTAATATTTAAGAAGAGGTCTTGTGGTATCTAGCAACAGAGTGAAAACAAGATGGCTAATGTGGACAAGCTCTGCATAGCATGAAAAAGAGTAGATTTTTGTCACTACCGTCAGATGTCACTACTGTCAGACTTTCTGCCTGACGGTGGTGACATACAGTCTGACGGTGGTGACAATAACCTCCAAATGGTCCCTAAAAAAGGATTCAATATAGTTTTTGACCACAATTAGGGCAATTATAGTTTTTGGTTTTTAATTTATTTTTATTTTATCTGTTTTTGTTAATGAGAATAGCAACATTTCATCTTTATGAAGGGATAAACTGAATGGTATTGAGGACGTTTATCTTCGGCCTATCGCCCAATCCCTTGGGGTGAGGTGTGCCTTCCCTGTCACATTTCACTGGTCAGAACCTTCCAATGCTCAACCTACACCCTGGGATGTACTACACTAAAGGAGAGAAGGCAGCATTTTGCACAGTATCATAATCCAAGCGACAGGATGCTGCTGCCATTTGGAGTCACATGGAACCAATCCTAAGAGACATTCGTTTGAAGTTTCCGAAAGTTGATACTATTCACTTCTGGTCAGATGGCCCCAGCAAGCAGTACAAAAACAAGAAAAACTTTTCACTTCTCTGCAGTGTCCCTCCAACTCTAGGTTTCCAGAGAACGACCTGGAACTTCTTCCCAACCTCACATGGGAAGGGAGCCCCAGACGGGATTGGAGGAACTGTGAAAATGACTGCTGATAGCCTTATACTGAGGGGGAAGGACATTGTGGATGGCATTGTCTTCCATGACATGGTTGGGAGGAGTCTTTGCAGTACCAAGCTCTACATTATAACTGAAGCTGATATGCCACCATTTGATGCACTCCTAAATCGGGCCCTAAAAGCTGTACCTGCCACTAGGAAAATTCATCAGGTCATCTCGACAAACCAAAAAGAGTATGAGATCAGCTGCAGATCACTGTCATGTTTCTGCAGTGAACCAGAGATTTGCATGTTTCAGCCCTACGACATTCCAGTTGATGGCCAACACACCCAGGGGCAAGGACTTTGATGATGGACCACCGCAAAAGAAAAAGAAAAGTCCTCTGGCAGTGCTCATGGAGGACATGGAGCAGGAAGAGGAGAGCGAGCCACAAGCATGGGGAGGATGAAACGCCAACCAGCAGGGTTCCACTTCCTGATGGGACTATAGCTGATCTATCTGCTGATCCAGTTCATTGCGGAGATTGGCTTGAAGGGATTTATTACAACAACTGGTGGTTGGGAAAGGCAGTAACGGTGGATGCTCAGCATGAAGATGTACAGGTGGCATTTTTCCATCCTCATGGGCCTAACACACGATTCAGTCCAAAACAGGTTGAAGGGAGAAGGGATATGTGCTTCATACCATTTGAACATATTCTGGTCAAACTTGAGGAACCATCTGCACCAGGTCGTGCAAGCAGGACAAGGGAGATATACAGTCTGTCTAATGAAGTCATGGACTACATAGAGGAGAAACACATACACCACATACGGGCAGAGTCAAGGAATATGCAAAGGAAATTCAGACGAGAGATTATTTTCGTGCTAGATCTGTTTTGTGATGTTTACACAGAATACTGAGTCCTTTGAAATGATCTGTTCTGCTCATCCGTATGAAGTAGATCGAGTTTGGCATTACACCATCTTATAGTTCAGATTGATGTCAGAGCTATTCTGTCAATAAAACAAGAATTTTAAATTCAATTTATTTTATTTGATGGTTGAGGTCCACTTTATTCCAGTTCAACATGATATCAGTGATCCTATTGTCACCACCATTTTTCCTTTTTACTTAGATGATGATTAGTTATAAATATAAATGGTAATTTTATTATTGATAATCCCTATTGCTTAAATATTATTGGTCATCTGCTCTTTAATAGGCCTATTTGTTTAAAGGAGCCGTCTGTAAAAAAGGGCCAAAACTGGTACTGCAGTCACTTTCAAAATATTGTTGAGCGGCGTGTACCCTCCCCCTCCTCCCTCCGACCAGAGGTTGCCAGGTAGGCTGCAGAATGCAGCAGGAACGTAGGCTGCCATGGCTGCGATAATTAGAGCCGAGCTGGCAACCCGGATGCCGAAACAATACTGACTTGGTGATTGGGAGATAGGTGGAGGGTGGAGCTTCAGAAACAATACTGACTTGGTGATTGGGAGATAGGTGGAGGGTGGAGCTTCAGAAACAATACTGACTTTGTGATTGGGAGATAGGTGGAGGGTGGAGCTTCAGAAACAATACTGACTTGGTGATTGGGAGATAGGTGGAGGGTGGAGCTTCAGAAACAATACTGACTTGGTGATTGGGAGATAGGTGGAGGGTGGAGCTTCAGAAACAATACTGACTTTGTGATTGGGAGATAGGTGGAGGGTGGAGCTTCAGAAACAATACTGACTTGGTGATTGGGAGATAGGTGGAGGGTGGAGCTTCAACATAAACATCAGTTGAGGGCTGCAACTCCTCTTTTTAAACTGGAATATCCTGGCTTGAGTGCTGTTGTCAGTGACATAAGTATTTGAAATGAACATGATTTTTAAATGTCTGTTGACATATCGGGGTCATTTTATGATTCGTTTTATTATTGCTCTTACATACAGCTCCTTTAATATAGAGTTTACATGCACTGGATGGAAGTTTACAATGTCCGCGATAACATTATTTTCCAACGGTAATGGATATATTCTTCACTCTGATTTGATGACTTTGATCACTTAATTGTACTTCAAATTCCCCATCAAATGTGTATCTAGGTGCTCATACTTGTTCTGTGTTTTATTGATTGTTAAATAAAGTTGTAAAACAAAGAGGCATTGAGTGTTGGTTTATATTTTGGAGTTATATGTGGTGTTGTGGAATTTATCAAACCAGTTCAGAAGTCCGCTTTGTGGTTTTTTATGAGGTTTTATTGAGCCGGCGGTGAGCGTGTCTACACAGGCCAGAGGTCTGGTAGAAATGCTGACCTCGAGTGAGGTTGTAATCAGATTCTTATACAACAAGGAGTTTAACAAATGCAGGAATACACTAATCAGGCAAGAGACAAAAAGTAATTTACAGTCGGATGTGAATCGGGCCAAATGTCATTATCAGACATTTGGCATGACTGACACAGACCTCCAAATCACCCCATGGGGTGCTCTCTTGATTCCTGTCTGTTTGAACCAACTTCCAGGTGTCGGGATCTGCCCGGGGGGTAGGAAGTTGAGTAGCAAGTTGTAGCTTCCTCAAAAGGTCTTGAGTCCAGTTCAAAGCCCTGCAGGAGGTAGGACTGGGGCGACCTCCCCCTGCAGGGGGCCAAGCTGTCAAAATTCTTCATCAATTCACAATTTTTTTTTTTTTTTTTTTTTTGTTGAATTACAGTGGAGTATTTTGCAAGTGAACCTTAAACATGTGATCAGAAGTCAAATAACAACAAGCCAACAAAACAAATTCAAATATCAAGTAACCAACGTGTCCTAACTGTTCTTTAAAGCAATCAAAAAACTAGTTGCGACAGTTGTATGTAACGTTTTAGCAATGTCTTTCAAGTGATGCGTTATTTCTTGGACTGTGGCATTGCGGGTATAAATGTACAACATTCAGTTTTAATGACAGCACAAGTTCCCCCTTGAGAAGCTAATAAATCCATCATCCCTAAAGCAGTCATTTCTTGTGAGAGCATAGGCATGTCTTTTGCAGTGGTGTTGGCTAATCTTCAACTGCATGGGATAAATATCTTATCTGTTCCAAAGCTGCCATGACTCCGTAATTTGGAACGAGGGCACCAAAAAATCTTGTCCATGGTGTTTGTGTGTGTGTGTACAATTCTCTTCTAACAATGTGAACGATTCTCATGGCTGGTACCGCATGGCCCAGACCACATATTCCACACCAACCGTTTGGAAGATATTCACAAGCCTTCACGCCACAAATCCAGTAAACATCCTTTGGTAGAGGTATGGAACAGCGATTAACCATTGTAGCAAGGTAGCTATAATAGTGGATTTTGGCTGGTTTTAGGCTTAACAAGCGGTTCTTCAGAAGGAGAGCATGTGGAGTCACAGTTTGGCCTGTGCTGCTCCTTTGCTCCCCTGCTCCCCTGCTCCTCTGCAGAGGTCCCAGGTGCTGGAGCTCAGCTACTTCCGGGCAGGAAGAAGAAGGAATCGGCTGGTTTCCGCTGCATGGTCGAGGAGTTGTGTTCTTGCAGTGGGATGCGTGGAACCAGGTTAGACGCCCCTCACACTTGACGGCGGTGTTGGTGGTGAGCAGGACGTGTTGAGGTTTAGACCAGCGAGGTTTCAGGGCGTTTTTCCGTCGGAACTCCCTGACACAGACCCAGTTGCCGGGTTGGAGGTTATGGCACGGTTTGTGACTAGGAGGAGACTGGACAGCTTTTACTTGTCTGTGGATTGACTGGACAGCAAAAGTTTAGAGTACAACAGAATGATATCATGGATTCATCCATGGCATGGAAGTCCATCTTCTTCATATATACAGAACTGAATTGCTTGGTATGGTCATAGGTCTACCCATAATCCTTTCATGAAGCGTGAGTTTTGTGCTTCCTAATGGGTGTTAACAGGTGTCAACATTGTCCATTTAAGTCCAGTTTAAAATTCTCTGCACATACAAAAACATTTTCATACATGAACATTTTCATACAAGAATAATTTCATATCCCTCACATAATGTCTATTTGCAGAGCTTAAAAAAAAAAGTCACGGTGGGGGGAAGTGTTGATAATGTTTGCAATATTTTTATAGGATGCAAATCTTGGAGCTTATCAGTCTTTCAACACTATCTGACACATTCCCCCTTTTTCTCATCTGTGATTGCTAACTGTGATCAGCTATGCGACATGCATGCTATTTACGCGTAAAAGGATGTGGGTTTCACAACGCGGCCGTCGTTGCTGACCCACAAATTATTTACATTTTTACAACCATGGGAATGCTACAATCCGTTTTTTCTTCACCTCAGTAGTCTTCTTGTAGGAGGGCTACATCATTAGGAGAAACCAGGTCGTTAGCGGGTATAGAAGGGCAAAGTTTTACATAGACAGGTAAGCCAAATTTGGCAGTTTCTTTTGCTGCATGGTCAGCTGAAGCATTGCCTAGTGAAAACAGGGTTGGACTGGGTGTGGGCTTCACATTTAACAAAGCAATAGATGAAGGTAGTTGACAGGCTTGTAACAGTTCACCAATCAATTAACCACATTTATCTCCGAGGATGCGATAAATGCTCGGTTCGCCCACAATATATAAAATCTATAAGATACAATATACACAACCAAAAGCATATCTGGAATCTGTATAGATTGTAACAGTTTTACCTTTTGATCAGTATATAGTTTCATCTACTTGGGTGGAGCTGGAGAGGGGGGCGCTTTCAACAATTAAGAATTATCACAAATTGTATAACCTGCGTATGGTATTCCATTTTTATAAGCAGAGCCGTCAGTGAGGAAAACAGGAAAAGTCAGGACGAGTGTTAAAGACAGAGGTGTCAAAAGTATTCTCATTCATTACTCAGGTAGAAGTATAGATATTAGAGTTCAAAAATACTCCTGTAGAAGTTGAAGTATTGTAGAAGTTGAAGTATCAACTCAAAATTTATTTATTTTTATTTTTCTCAAGTAAAAGTATAAAGTACTGGTTTCAAAAGTACTTGAAGTATAAAAGTAAAAGTAATATAAGCGGGGAAAAACCATTAAGGCTAAAAGCCATTGAAAATGAATGCATCTTAGTATAATGCAAATATATTAAAGAACCATATATGTGCATTATTGAGCATTAACATGTGTTTCAGAGACCAGACACGTACAAACCAAATATGTTTATACTTCTCATCCAACCACAACCAAATTCACTCTATCCGGATGGCACAATTTAACTGGATAGTTTTTTTAAAGGCCGAAATGAAGTAGAGTAAGGAGGCTGTTTTTAAAACGTAAGGAGTAAAAAGTAAAGATAATTGCGTGAAAATGTAAGGAGTAAAAGTAAAAACCGTCTAAAAAATAATTACTCCTGTGAAGCATACACAACCAAAAGTTCTACTTAAGTAAGGTAATGAGGTATTTGTACTTCGTTACTTGACACCTCTAGTTAGAGATTAGTTATACATGCATTCAGAGACGTTATAGTAGGCCACAGACAGATTTCCATGCACTTCCATGATGAAGTTACCATAGGCAGGATACGATTATGTAAATTGGGATGCTCTGATTTGGCTCACCCCAATGGGAGCCGATCATTGGCTGTTTCCTCTGCGCCTCCTCTCAGCGCTCAACCTGTGTAGGAAACACTTTTGAAAAAGACATTAGTATTTTCATACATTTCAGATTCTTTTTTGCGTTATCCAGGCCTACCCTTTGTGGAGGGCAATTAGCAAATATATATTTTGCATGTACCCTGGAGGGAATCCATCAATCTGATCTCGTGACAGACCACAATTCTCTTTTGCTGTCAAAATTGTTTTAGCATAAAGTTCCCTGGGATTATCAATTTTCCCTTTGAACTGTTAAGGCAATAAATACTGTGAAAAAAAAGTCTGAGCTTGCTCTGGTGTGATTTTGGCAACAGCTGTGGGATTAAAAGGGAATTCTACAAGCATCAAGTACTTTGCGCATCAAGTACTTTACTTTTCAAATCATGTGGCAAAGTTAGTTTAACCGCTGTTTCCTCTAGCCATTTTGTTTATTAATTTAAAATCTCTTACCATTATTTGGCTCCAAATTTTGTAGGCAACAGATCTTGGATTTTTGTAAAATCCAGTCGTCATCAGAAGTGTCATCGTCATTTGATTCTTTAATCAGTTTCATCGGATAAAGGTTTTGATTTTATCATTTAACTGGTTCTCTAATTTCTTTTTCGTCTGCGTTGTGTTTTTAAATCCTTCTAGCCATCAGCTTTTTATTTTGATCAGTAAGCGAAGCTATTTGAGATTCTGCATTACGGCGTCTACCTTCATCCCTCCAAAAATCTGAGGGAGTTTGAAGTGCTTTTTAGTTATTTTAACAATATTTAATACTAACTGAGTAACAAACAAAACTAACAAATAAAACTATCGGTACCGTGATTACCATACATGTATTTAAAGAACTGAAAAACTTCACTTGACAGAGCATACAAATCATTCCTGTTGGTGCAAGAAGAGCAAGTCGATTCTTGCAGAAATGAAATATACCTCATTTTGGGAGAGCGTGTCATCCCGACTTATAAAATAAAACAGTTTCTCTACATACATTATGTCTATTTCTCACAAATATATCAATGTTCCAACACTTACGGACCCCACGTCCTGCATATGCATAAGAATAGTCCCCCTGGACTATCTTTTTATTGGTACCAGACCAACCATGGCGCTCTTGGCCATTTCTCTCTTTAATGTTACCTGAGATATTAAACCTTTTTTAGAAGAGCGAGTCAGATTCTTAAGGCAGGAGAAGCAGAACATTCTCACAACACAATCAAATTCAAGTGTTATGAAATTGCCAGCGTTCCTAAAAACATCTCTACAATAACGTTCCCAATAACACAAAATAATAAAATAACCTTCACAACCACACAGCGGACTTACCTAAAATCTCAGGATGACGTCAACCATTCTCCGGCACTCCAATTCACAGACTTTCGACAACAACTCAGCAACAATAATTTAGGATTTTTAAGTGGATCCCTTACCAATAAAATTTTAGATAGAGTCGCTGATTGCGCCGTTGTTCTGGAACAGGAGTTTCCATCGAAGGTCTATTGTCATCCGGGTCAACGGGCACCAAATTGTTGTGGAATTTATCAAACCAGTTCAGAAGTCCGCTTTGTGGTTTTTTATGAGGTTTTATTGAGCCGGCGGTGAGCGTGTCTACACAGGCCAGAGGTCTGGTAGAAATGCTGACCTCGAGTGAGGTTGTAATCAGATTCTTATACAACAAGGAGTTTAACAAATGCAGGAATACACTAATCAGGCAAGAGACAAAAAGTAATTTACAGTCGGATGTGAATCGGGCCAAATGTCATTATCAGACATTTGGCATGACTGACACAGACCTCCAAATCACCCCATGGGGTGCTCTCTTGATTCCTGTCTGTTTGAACCAACTTCCAGGTGTCGGGATCTGCCCGGGGGGTAGGAAGTTGAGTAGCAAGTTGTAGCTTCCTCAAAAGGTCTTGAGTCCAGTTCAAAGCCCTGCAGGAGGTAGGACTGGGGCGACCTCCCCCTGCAGGGGGCCAAGCTGTCAAAATTCTTCATCAGTGGTAATGAGGTCACTTGTCACTACCGTCAGATTTGTGTCACCACCGTCAGGTCTTATGTCACCACCGTCAGAGGGACTTTTATTTGTTTTAAATACATATGTTTGTAATTTGTTACTTTAGTGCTCCTAGGTTATTGAAATACAATTCTATTTCAGTAGGGAAAAGTAATTTTAGGTAAAAAAAAAGCATTTTTGACATGTTTAGGTGAAAGATAAACGTTGTATTATGTAAGATCCTATGGAGCAAGACACTTGAAACAGTATAAAAAGTAAAGAAAAGTGAATATTTACCATTTAACACAATTGATGTGTACCTATAATGCAAGGCATTGGGTTAAAAGCTCTTAATTGGTATTGGACTAAATAAATAACAATAAATGAGCTTTTTATTATATCTGACGGTAGTGACGAATGTTACAAAGTGACTGCAAAAAAGTCTATTTTATGAAAAAAGTAAAAATTGGGGAGCTGGCCCCAGTACATTGCTGAACAGCCAAGACATTGGTCTATAATGATATTATTTCAAAGTTTGTAATCAAAACTTTGTTTTAAAAAAAAAACCAAACCCTGTTTTAGGCGATTTCTCAAGAATCACTGCATTATTTTTTAAAGATTTAACCCTTTAAATGCCAGGTTTTTGTCATGATGCCATGTTTTTAGATGAACAACACAGGGAACACAGAGCAGCAACATTGATCTTCATGCATTATTATTTTTTATGCATTTCAAAAGGTAGCTATAACACATACTTTTTTACCCAGAAGTGAAACAATGAACAATGAACCAGGAACAGTGAGCCAGGAACATCAAAACTGACTAAATAACATTCAATAACATTCAATAACAGCAACAAAATTGTGACAGAGAGAAAGAGACTGTGTGTGTGTGTGCGTGTGCGTGTGTGTGTGTGTGTGTGTGTGTGTGTGTGTGCGCGTGTGCGTGTGCGTGTGCGTGTGTGTGTGTGTGTGTGTGTGTGTGTGTGTGTGTGTGAGTGTGTGTGTGAGTCAGTTCAGGTGAGGCAGGAGCTGCAAACAATTTGGTAGTGCTCCATGCAGATGGGACTGTCGCACTTTCTGCAGGTGGAGTAGACGTAGGAGTTTGTTGCTGGTGCTCAAAACACACTGCCTCCTCCTCTGGGTGGTGTGTGGGGATGGGCTTGCACTTGAGCTTGGACCTGGGTCTCCTTTGAGTTCAGCACCAACACCAAGGCCGCAGCAGCTGGTGTGCGGGGAGGTGGCGTCTCCTTGTCATTTGTGGAGCTACAAGAGTCTTCCCCAGCTCCTCAATGAACAGCCTCCTCCGCTAACTTTTTCCCCGTTGCCATGAGGGATCCACGGTGGTCCAAAGGATGAAAGCAAATTTCACTGCCACTGAATTTCCCCACTTCTGGAAGTCTCATCTTCCTCACTGTCAGATGACACATCAAAGCTCTCAGAAGACGATTCAGACACCGGTTCCTCGTCTGTAGTATCTGTGTTCTCTGTGTCAGATTCCTATTGCCCGCGATCAGAATCAGACTCCATCGCTATGTCCAAAGCGTTGTGCACTCAATAGGCTCTCTCCATCTTGCCAAATAAGAAATGACTAGTTCCACAGGTTGCATTTTTATAAACTTTGGCTGCAGTCGCAGCTGTGTAAACGACTCAACAAAAAGCATGATTCTCTCTATGGCTGCACCTTTCATGTGATTCAAAATGCCCCATGTTTGGATTTATTTGTGTTTATGGACCTCTTGTGTAGGTGTGTGTGGTGTGCATTTATACAAAATAATCTTAGAGGGGCTTTAAACTTCTGCACAAAAACGATGTGAATGAATGAAAACAGTGGCACTTGAAAGCCTTTGCTCATAATGTCATAAGGTCACACACACACACACACACACACACACACACCACACACACACAAACACACACACACACACAAACACACACACACACACACACCCATATACTAACTGTACATGCACACATACACACACACACACACACATTAAGGGAGGGGGAGGGGTGAATTGTGACGGTGCCATCCAGTGGAAATAGCATGTTTTTTCTCCATATGCCAAATATGGTAAAAATGAGGTAATCTGGTTCAGAGTAGTAAATATGATCAATTCCAAGGCAAAAGACCAGATTGACACCTAGATATAATAAAATGCATTTATTATGCTTTAATGGAAGCGAGATCAAAAATTGAAGTTTGAATGGGTTTCAATGGCGCGTTTTTTGCGCTAAGGGGTCAGAGTGTAACAATTGTATTTTACAGAGTGTATTTTAGACTTACTGTAGGAACTGAGCTGGAAATATAAAGATCATATAAAAATACACAATCTCACCAAAATTCATGCCATATGGATGAACTCAGCCAAAATTATCCAAAAATGAAAAGTGAAAAGCGCGTAAAATGCGCCTAGGTGTCCCGGAGGGTTAAAGAAGATAATTTTAAATGTATTCACAAACTGTATTTAACTCCAATTAAAATGCACAAAACTTTCAAAGGATATCTCTTCAAAATGTCTAAGATGTAAAAGAACCGATGGAACATTTGAGCATTTGTTTTGGGAATGTAATCTTTTAATAAGTTTCTGGAAATCAATTAATTCCTTCACACAATCAGTTTTAGAAATTAATTTTGAGTTAAGCTCCAGTTTGTTTTTATTAAATGATAAACTGGATCTTCAGTTAAACCGAAAAAAAAGCAGATATTAATTATGATCACATGCTTTTACTTTGGAAAGATGATTCCCCTCCAACTTTCAAGTTCTTTTTGGATCAAATGTCAGTTTTTTTTACCATTTTACCATACAACATTGGTCAAATCTTTCAACAATTTTGGTTTCCATTATTTTCAAAACTGGATAATTTTTCCAAAGGATCAATGAGTATCTCTGTTTTTGAACCTTATATGTATGTATACATGTATAGATATATATAGTTTGATATCGCTGTTGCTGCCATTTTTAACTTTTTTTTTTTTTTATTTAATTTTTTTTATATTTATTTAATTTTGTTTCCCTTAACCCTTGTACCGTCTTCGGGTCAAAATGACCTGATTCTCCCGTCCGTCTGTCCGTCCGTCCCTCCCTCCCTCCCTCCCTCCCTCCCTCCCTCCCTCCCTCCCTTCATATCTTTCATCATGTATCCTGATTTAAAGTCTTACTGGAGTCGAGAGAGTACATGTCGTTGAAGAACTTGTCTCCCGTCATTCCTCCGTGGACGTAGATCTTGGAGCCGACGGCGGCGACGACGTGTCCCTGTCGGGCGGCCGGCCGCCGGCCCTGGGTGGCCGGCTGGGACCAGGAGGAACAAGCTGGAACAAAGTTTAGTTTAGTTTAGATTAGTTTAGGCCCTGGGTGTCCGGCTGGGACCAGGAGGAGGAGGCTGCAACATATTTACACAAGTTTAGTTTAGTTTAGTGTAGTGTGTGTGTGTGTGTGTGTGTGTGTGTGTGTGTGTGTGTGTGTGTGTGTGTGTGTGTGTGTGTGTGTGTGTGTGTGTGTATATATATATATATATATATATATATATATATATATATATATATATATATATATATATATAAATAATATGATGTTCTGGACCTTCGCTTGAGTACATTTTCTCTGCATGGACCTCTTAAAGTTTTAGTTGAATACCTGCTATACAGGGTTAATATTTAACGGGCCCCGGGGCCACCCTGTACGGAAAAAATTGGGCCTCAAGGTCAGAAAGGTTAAGAATCCCTGACTTAGGTAAACCATTGATGTTTATCAAAAAAAACAATGGACACAAAAAGGACCTTGTGGAACTTTGAGAACATCCCACTGTGACAATGTATCATTAAAAATTACATTTCCGTTGTGCAAATAGTTTTCAACCCATTGCAAAACTCTATTTTAAAACCATAACAAGACATTTTTGATAATAAAATTCCATAATTAACTGTGTCAAAAGCTTTTGATAAATCTAAGAAAATTCCTAAAGCGTATCAATTTTTCAAATCTTTACGTATCAAATCTTTTCTCTAAGATGCAAGAGAGCCATAAAGGTAGAACGATTTTTTCTAAAACTATATTGATGCTCATACTAAACGCTGTTGGCATCGAGATGCTTCAGAATTCTGGTATGTACCAACCTCTCAAGTATCTTAAAAAAGCAAGGGAGAATTGATATAGGACGATAATTTTTAAATACAGATGGTTCATCAGCTTTAAACAGTGGGAGGACCCTGGCAAGTTTTACATCTTGTGAGATAATACCAGATTCAAGTGACACAGAAAAAATACACGTTAAGGGAAAAATAATTGTAGGTGCGACTTTTTTGATGAGATAGGCTGTGATTTCATCATGGCCAGCAGAAGAAGTTTTAAGGTTCTTAATAATATCAAGTTCCTCCGAAGGCTTTATTGGTCTATCGATCGTATTTTGAATATTCTCTTTTTGGGGGGACCTGGAGGGAGGGCGGTGGCCAGGAGTGCGAGGGCCCGATCAACGAGGGCCCGATCAACGCTGCTTGCAGCTTTAATTTTGATTCTAATTCCGGTTAGAGCGCCCCGAGCGGTGGAAGAAAAATCCACAGAATAGCTGCATCTTTGTATAAGCTGCATTAGGGCTGGGCGATATATCGAGATTTTAATATATATCGATATATTTTCAAACACGATATGGTACGAGACAATATCGTTTATATCGATTTAAAAAAAAAAAAAAAACATTTTTTTTTTTTTTTTTTTACTTTTTTTTTTTAAATGATTTTGATATATTATTTTGTAACAAATTGACTTGAATGTTTTATTTGAGATTTGCACAAATGTTTTGTTATTTGCACAACTGTCAACCTCAGTGGAAAAGTCTGTTACTGTCTACATTGTATTAATTGCACAGTGTATTTTAATTTAATTGTTATGCAGGAAAGGGATATTTGTTTTATTTTATTCAAGAAGCATTTTTATTCTATATATGCAGGCAGTTTATTTTTATTTCATTTGTTTTATACATTTTGATATTGTGCAGACCTCTGTTAATAAAGGAACCTGTGTGACATTTGGCACGAGGCTTTGTATTAAAACTGACTGTTTTTTTAAGGGTTTGCCTCAGAAAAAAATTAAGCTAACAGAGATGCTAACAGAGATGCTAACAGAGATGCTAACAGAGATGCTATGCTATAATGCTTTGGGGGAAACCCCAATTAAGGCACAGAAAAAATATCGAGATATATATCGAGTATCGCCTTTTAGCTAGAAAATATGGAGATATGACTTTTGGTTCATATCGCCCAGTCCTAAGCTGCATGGATGAAAACCTATGAAAAAGTAGCGGCTTATAGTCCAGAAAATCCGGTAAGTAACTAAGTAACAAACCCGTATCAAAGACGTGCAGCCTGGAGTCCTGGACCGGAGCAGCTCCAGCTTCCCCCCCGGAGAAAACGTACAGTCGGTCCCCGACGCCGGCGGAGGAGGAGTGGTAGGTCCGGGGGCTGGGGGGGGTCCCTGTGGCCGCCACCGTCCTCCAGCGGGGCTCCGCGTCTGACACACACAAGGCTGTTATTAGTAGGGGTGAAAGTAAACCGGTACGATCCGGTACTCCGTACCACCAAAAGATTCTGTGCCGGTAGCAGAACCGGGAAAAAAACACACACAAATTGCTGACAATAATCTTCACATACAGCGGGACTCGAACCCTCGACCTCTCACACCAAAGACAGCGACGTTACCGCTTAGCGATGACTCAGCTCTGGCTTTTTTGGCTGACTGAGTGAGGAGAGACGAACATAGCGATATAATCTAACTGAGTCCCAAACTGAAATAAAAACGGTCCAAATCATCCCCCCTGAAATAAAAACGGTCCAAATCATCCCCCCCTGAAATAAAAACGGTCCAAATCATCCCCCTGAAATAAAAACGGTCCAAATCATCCCCCCCTGAAATAAAAACGGTCCAAATCATCCCCCTGTAAAACTGCCATCCCTCCTTTCCATCCCTTATGTCATTTCATCAATGAATGTGGTTTTACTGCTATTTCAACATTTAGAGTCATCACCAGAAAAATAACACCAGAAAAATAACTTATTTGACAATTTTCACCTGTTTCAAGTAAATTTTCACTTGAAATAAGTAGAAAAATCTGCCAGTGGAACAAGATTTATCTTCTTATTACAAGCAAAAAAATCTTGTTCCACTGGCAGATTTTCCTACTTATTTTAAATGAAAATCTACTTGAAACAGGTGAAAATAGTTATTTTTCCAGTGATGAGTCTTGTTTTAAGTGTAATGAGATTTTTTTACTAAAATGAGACATTTTAACTAGAAATAAGACAAATATTCTTGTTAAGATTGTGAGTTTTTGCAGTGATCCATGTTACTTATCCTGTGAAGGACAGAGTCATATTGATAAGTTCAGAAAAGTGTTTTTTATTGTTGTGTTTTGATGTATTTGATGTAAGCCCAGTGGATATTTAAAGCTTACAGAAGGCTGCATTTAACTGCTGCTATGTCATTCCTGCAGTATTTCTGCAGCTGTTTTGGTCACTGCTATTATTTGTAATATATTATGTTATTATTAGTACTGATTTACCGGTCATGTGTAGTTCCTGGATGCAGTTGCGGTTGCTCGTCTGCTGGGCCCCCCCGAACACCCAGAGACTCTGGGGCCGGCTCTGCGGGACGAAGCTGCAGTGCTCGTACCGGGCCGTCAGCCCGCCGCACGCTAACCGCACCCACTCATGGTTGTCTGGAAAAACAACCACAAAAACAAACATATTCATTTAAAAGAAACTCTGTAACAAGTCTATGACAAATGACACGATGAGCAGGATAACGTTACTTCCTCCCCCGAGCTGTTGATGAATCTCATCAGTCTCAGAGTAATCAATCACTGTGTAATAATAATAATTAAAGCTGCAAGCAGCGATGAACTTATTTTAAGTGGGAATCTACTTGAAACAGGTGAAAATTGACTTTTGACTTTTTTCACAAAATTTTGACTTTTTTTCTTGACATTTCGACTTTTTTCACAAAATTTTGACTTTTTTTCTCGACATTTTGACTTTTTTCACGACATTTCGACACTGGAAGATTTTTCTACTTATTTTAAGTGAGAATCTACTTGAAACAGGTGAAAATTGACTTTTGACTTTTTTCACAAAATTTTGACTTTTTTTCTCTACATTTCGACTTTTTTCACAAAATTTCGACCTTTTTTCTAGACATTTGGACACTGGAAGATTTTTCTACTTATTTCAAGTGAAAATTTACTTAAAACAGGTGAAAATCGTCAAATAAGTTATTTTTCCAGTGATGAGTCTTCTTGTTTTAAGTGTAATGAGATTTTTTTTACTAAAAATGAGAAATTTTAACTAGAAATAAGACTAATATTCTTGTTAAGATTTGGAGTTTTTGCAGTGTAATAAAGGGCAAATATTACCAACACATATGTGTTCAGGATTAAACCTTGGGATATTACAATATCTACCTTTAGGAGCAAAACACAGTAAATAACCTTCTAGCAGCGCCTGGTGGAATAATCTCTAGCAGTGTAATGAACTATACGTGTGTTTTACCAGATTAATGACGTAGGAGTGTGTGTTTTACCAGATTAATGACGTAGGAGTGTGTGTTTTACCAGATTAATGACGTAGGAGTGTGTGTTTTACCAGATTAATGACGTAGGAGTGTGTGTTTTACCAGATTAATGACGTAGGAGTGTTTGTTTTACCAGATTAATGACGTAGGAGTGTGTGTTTTACCAGATTAATGACGTAGGAGTGTGTGTTTTACCCAGATTAATGACGTAGGAGTGTGTGTTTTACCCAGATTAATGACGTAGGAGTGTGTGTTTTACCAGATTAATGACGTAGGAGTGTGTGTTTTACCAGATTAATGACGTAGGAGTGTGTGTTTTACCCAGATTAATGACGTAGGAGTGTGTGTTTTACCAGATTAATGACGTAGGAGTGTTTTACCAGATTAATGACGTAGGAGTGTGTGTTTTACCAGATTAATGACGTAGGAGTGTGTGTTTTACCAGATTAATGACGTAGGAGTGTGTGTTTTACCAGATTAATGACGTAGGAGTGTTTTACCAGATTAATGACGTAGGAGTGTGTGTTTTACCAGATTAATGACGTAGGAGTGTGTGTTTTACCAGATTAATGACGTAGGAGTGTGTGTTTTACCAGATTAATGACGTAGGAGTGTGTGTTTTACCAGATTAATGACGTAGGAGTGTGTGTTTTACCAGATTAATGACGTAGGAGTGTGTGTTTTACCAGATTAATGACGTAGGAGTGTGTGTTTTACCAGATTAATGACGTAGGAGTGTGTGTTTTACCAGATTAATGACGTAGGAGTGTGTGTTTTACCAGATTAATGACGTAGGAGTGTGTGTTTTACCAGATTAATGACGTAGGAGTGTGTGTTTTACCAGATTAATGACGTAGGAGTGTGTGTTTTACCAGATTAATGACGTAGGAGTGTTTTACCAGATTAATGACGTAGGAGTGTGTGTTTTACCCAGATTAATGACGTAGGAGTGTGTGTTTTACCCAGATTAATGACGTAGGAGTGTGTGTTTTACCAGATTAATGACGTAGGAGTGTGTGTTTTACCAGATTAATGACGTAGGAGTGTGTGTTTTACCAGATTAATGACGTAGGAGTGTGTGTTTTACCAGATTAATGACGTAGGAGTGTGTGTTTTACCAGATTAATGACGTAGGAGTGTGTTTTACCCAGATTAATGACGTAGGAGTGTTTTACCAGATTAATGACGTAGGAGTGTGTGTTTTACCAGATTAATGACGTAGGAGTGTGTGTTTTACCAGATTAATGATGTAGGAGTGTGTGTTTTACCAGATTAATGACGTAGGAGTGTGTGTTTTACCAGATTAATGACGTAGGAGTGTGTGTTTTACCAGATTAATGACGTAGGAGTGTGTGTTTTACCAGATTAATGACGTAGGAGTGTGTGTTTTACCAGATTAATGACGTAGGAGTGTGTGTTTTACCAGATTAATGACGTAGGAGTGTGTGTTTTACCAGATTAATGACGTAGGAGTGTGTGTTTTACCAGATTAATGACGTAGGAGTGAGTGTTTTACCCAGATTAATGACGTAGGAGTGTGTGTTTTACCAGATTAATGACGTAGGAGTGTTTTACCAGATTAATGACGTAGGAGTGTGTGTTTTACCAGATTAATGACGTAGGAGTGTGTGTTTTACCAGATTAATGACGTAGGAGTGTGTGTTTTACCAGATTAATGACGTAGGAGTGTGTGTTTTACCAGATTAATGACGTAGGAGTGTGTGTTTTACCAGATTAATGACGTAGGAGTGTGTGTTTTACCCAGATTAATGACGTAGGAGTGTGTGTTTTACCAGATTAATGATGTAGGAGTGTGTGTTTTACCAGATTAATGATGTAGGAGTGTGTGTTTTACCAGATTAATGACGTAGGAGTGTGTGTTTTACCAGATTAATGACGTAGGAGTGTGTGTTTTACCAGATTAATGACGTAGGAGTGTGTGTTTTACCCAGATTATTGACGTAGGAGTGTGTGTTTTACCCAGATTAATGACGTAGGAGTGTGTGTTTTACCAGATTAATGACGTAGGAGTGTTTTACCAGATTAATGACGTAGGAGTGTGTGTTTTACCAGATTAATGACGTAGGAGTGTGTGTTTTACCAGATTAATGACGTAGGAGTGTGTGTTTTACCAGATTAATGACGTAGGAGAGTGTGTTTTACCAGATTAATGACGTAGGAGTGTGTGTTTTACCAGATTAATGACGTAGGAGTGTGTGTTTTACCAGATTAATGACGTAGGAGTGTGTGTTTTACCAGATTAATGACGTAGGAGTGTGTGTTTTACCAGATTAATGACGTAGGAGTGTGTGTTTTACCAGATTAATGACGTAGGAGTGTGTGTTTTACCCAGATTAATGACGTAGGAGTGTTTTACCAGATTAATGACGTAGGAGTGTGTGTTTTACCCAGATTAATGACGTAGGAGTGTGTGTTTTACCAGATTAATGACGTAGGAGTGTGTGTTTTACCAGATTAATGACGTAGGAGTGTGTGTTTTACCCAGATTAATGACGTAGGAGTGTGTGTTTTACCAGATTAATGACGTAGGAGTGTGTGTTTTACCAGATTAATGACGTAGGAGTGTGTGTTTTACCAGATTAATGACGTAGGAGTGTGTGTTTTACCAGATTAATGACGTAGGAGTGTGTGTTTTACCCAGATTAATGACGTAGGAGTGTGTGTTTTACCAGATTAATGAAGTAGGAGTGTGTGTTTTACCAGATTAATGACGTAGGAGTGAGTTTTACCAGATTAATGACGTAGGAGTGTGTGTTTTACCCAGATTAATGACGTAGGAGTGTGTGTTTTACCAGATTAATGACGTAGGAGTGTGTGTTTTACCCAGATTAATGACGTAGGAGTGTGTGTTTTACCAGATTAATGAAGTAGGAGTGTGTGTTTTACCAGATTAATGACGTAGGAGTGAGTTTTACCAGATTAATGACGTAGGAGTGTGTGTTTTACCAGATTAATGACGTAGGAGTGTGTGTTTTACCAGATTAATGACGTAGGAGTGTGTGTTTTACCCAGATTAATGACGTAGGAGTGTGTGTTTTACCAGATTAATGACGTAGGAGTGTGTGTTTTACCAGATTAATGACGTAGGAGTGTGTGTTTTACCAGATTAATGACGTAGGAGTGTGTGTTTTACCAGATTAATGACGTAGGAGTGTGTGTTTTACCAGATTAATGACGTAGGAGTGTTTTACCAGATTAATGACGTAGGAGTAGGGTTGCAAAATTCCGGGAATTTTCAAAGTTGGAAACTTTCCATGGGAATTAACGGGAATATATGGGAATTAACGGGAATATATGGGAATTAACGGGAATTAACGGGAATAAATAAGAAATTTACAGAATTGAAGGTTGGCCCTTAACAGGGAACTTAAATATAGTTGGGGGAAATATATTGTAGCATAGTCTTGGCTAAAACAACCAGATTTAATGCAAGTACACTCCTCAATCACTTGCACACAGCACATTGCTTACTGCAGGGCTATTGAGGCCACACCCCCTACATGCACTGTGCATTCCACCATCACATGCACAGGTGATTTCTTGAAGCCTGGAGGCCACACATTTGAGCTCAAAGCACAAGACTATTGAAGCCACACATTTGAGCCCACGGACTATATAAAGTCAAGTAAGTTTTGATAATATTATGGGGTAAATATATTTGATCTATAATGGTATTAATGTTTAACTTGCAAATATTAAATAAAAAAAACATGTTGAATGGGACTTTTTTGGAGGGAGTGGGGCTCCTTTTATTTAACATTTTGAATGGGACTTTTTTTTTTTTGGGGGGGGGGGGTGGGGTCATTTTACTTTTTGATTGGGTGGGGGAGTGGGTGAGTTAGTATTTACTCAACATTCATGTTTTTGTTGTTCATTAAAATAATTGTTCATACAAGAATAAAAACTAAAGTTCTACTCAAATAAATCTGTTGAAATGTAATGTTTTAGTATTATCTTGCATGGATATCTGCTTATGACAAAATAAATATTTACATTTATGTTTGGATATGATACAGTTTGTTTAAATTACCCCCAATTTCCAGTTAATTCCCATAAATTCCCATAAATTCCCATAAATTCCCAATAATTCCCATAATTCCCATAATTCCCATGGAAAGTTTCCAATTTGGAATATTTCCAAAATTCCCAAGCTTAACTTCCCATGGAAAGTTTCCGGAAAGTTTCCGGAAATTTACCGGAAATTTTCCACCCCTTTGCAACCCTACGTAGGAGTGTGTGTTTTACCAGATTAATGACGTAGGAGTGTGTGTTTTACCAGATTAATGACGTAGGACTGTGTGTTTTACCAGATTAATGACGTAGGAGTGTGTGTTTTACCAGATTAATGACGTAGGACTGTGTGTTTTACCAGATTAATGACGTAGGAGTGTGTGTTTTACCAGATTAATGACGTAGGAGTGTGTGTTTTACCAGATTAATGACGTAGGAGTGTGTGTTTTACCAGATTAATGACGTAGGAGTGTGTGTTTTACCAGATTAATGACGTAGGAGTGTGTGTTTTACCAGATTAATGACGTAGGAGTGTGTGTTTTACCAGATTAATGACGTAGGAGTGTGTGTTTTACCAGATTAATGACGTAGGAGTGTGTGTTTTACCCAGATTAATGACGTAGGAGTGTGTGTTTTACCAGATTAATGACGTAGGAGTGTGTGTTTTACCAGATTAATGACGTAGGAGTGTGTTTTACCCAGATTAATGACGTAGGAGTGTGTGTTTTACCAGATTAATGACGTAGGTGTGTTTTACCCAGATTAATGACGTAGGAGTGTGTGTTTTACCAGATTAATGACGTAGGAGTGTGTGTTTTACCAGATTAATGACGTAGGAGTGTGTGTTTTACCAGATTAATGACGTAGGAGTGTGTGTTTTACCAGATTAATGACGTAGGAGTGTTTTACCCAGATTAATGACGTAGGAGTGTGTGTTTTACCAGATTAATGACGTAGGAGTGTGTGTTTTACCCAGATTAATGACGTAGGAGTGTGTGTTTTACCAGATTAATGACGTAGGAGTGTGTGTTTTACCAGATTAATGACGTAGGAGTGTGTGTTTTACCAGATTAATGACGTAGGAGTGTGTGTTTTACCAGATTAATGACGTAGGAGTGTGTTTTACCAGATTAATGACGTAGGAGTGTGTGTTTTACCAGATTAATGACGTAGGAGTGTTTTACCAGATTAATGACGTAGGAGTGTGTGTTTTACCAGATTAATGACGTAGGAGTGTGTGTTTTACCAGATTAATGACGTAGGAGTGTGTGTTTTACCCAGATTAATGACGTAGGAGTGTGTGTTTTACCAGATTAATGACGTAGGAGTGTGTGTTTTACCAGATTAATGACGTAGGAGTGTGTGTTTTACCAGATTATTGACGTAGGAGTGTGTGTTTTACCAGATTAATGACGTAGGAGTGTTTTACCAGATTAATGACGTTGGAGAGTGTGTTTTACCAGATTAATAACGTAGGAGTGTGTGTTTTACCAGATTAATGACGTAGGAGTGTGTGTTTTACCAGATTATTGACGTAGGAGTGTGTGTTTTACCAGATTAATGACGTTGGAGAGTGTGTTTTACCAGATTAATGACGTAGGAGTGTGTGTTTTACCAGATTAATAACGTAGGAGTGTGTGTTTTACCAGATTAATGACGTAGGAGTGTGTGTTTTACCAGATTATTGACGTAGGAGTGTGTGTTTTACCAGATTAATGACGTAGGAGTGTGTGTTTTACCAGATTAATGACGTAGGAGTGTGTGTTTTACCAGATTATTGACGTAGGAGTGTGTGTTTTACCAGATTAATAACGTAGGAGTGTGTGTTTTACCAGATTAATGACGTAGGAGTGTGTGTTTTACCAGATTATTGACGTAGGAGTGTGTGTTTTACCAGATTAATAACGTAGGAGTGTGTGTTTTACCAGATTAATGACGTAGGAGTGTGTGTTTTACCAGATTATTGACGTAGGAGTGTGTGTTTTACCAGATTATTGACGTAGGAGTGTGTGTTTTACCCAGATTAATGACGTAGGAGTGTGTGTTTTACCAGATTATTGACGTAGGAGTGTGTGTTTTACCAGATTATTGACGTAGGAGTGTGTGTTTTACCAGATTAATGACGTAGGAGTGTTTTACCAGATTAATGACGTAGTAGGAGTGTGTGTTTTACCAGATTATTGACGTAGGAGTGTGTGTTTTACCAGATTATTGACGTAGGAGTGTGTGTTTTACCAGATTAATGACGTAGGAGTGTTTTACCAGATTAATGACGTTGGAGAGTGTGTTTTACCAGATTATTGACGTAGGAGTGTGTGTTTTACCAGATTAATGACGTAGGAGTGTGTGTTTTACCAGATTAATGACGTAGGAGTGTGTGTTTTACCAGATTAATAACGTAGGAGTGTGTGTTTTACCAGATTAATGACGTAGGAGTGCGTGTTTTACCCAGATTAATGACGTAGGAGTGCGTGTTTTACCAGATTAATGACGTAGGAGTGTGTGTTTTACCAGATTAATGACGTAGGAGTGTGTGTTTTACCAGATTAATGACGTAGGAGTGTGTGTTTTACCAGATTAATGACGTAGGAGTGTGTGTTTTACCAGATTAATGACGTAGGAGAGTGTGTTTTACCAGATTAATGACGTAGGAGTGTGTGTTTTACCAGATTAATGATGTAGGAGTGTGTGTTTTACCAGATTAATGACGTAGGAGTGTGTGTTTTACCAGATTAATGACGTAGGAGTGTGTGTTTTACCAGATTAATGACGTAGGAGTGTGTGTTTTACCAGATTAATGACGTAGGAGTGTTTTACCAGATTAATGACGTAGGAGTGTGTGTTTTACCAGATTAATGACGTAGGTGTGTTTTACCCAGATTAATGACGTAGGAGTGTGTGTTTTACCAGATTAATGACGTAGGAGTGAGTGTTTTACCAGATTAATGACGTAGGAGTGTGTGTTTTACCAGATTAATGACGTAGGAGTGTGTGTTTTACCAGATTAATGACGTAGGAGTGTGTTTTACCAGATTAATGACGTAGGAGTGTGTGTTTTACCAGATTAATGACGTAGGAGTGTGTGTTTTACCCAGATTAATGACGTAGGAGTGTGTGTTTTACCAGATTAATGACGTAGGAGTGTGTGTTTTACCAGATTAATGACGTAGGAGTGTGTGTTTTACCCAGATTAATGACGTAGGAGTGTGTGTTTTACCCAGATTAATGACGTAGGAGTGTGTGTTTTACCAGATTAATGACGTAGGAGTGTGTGTTTTACCAGATTAATGACGTAGGAGTGTGTGTTTTACCAGATTAATGACGTAGGAGTGTGTGTTTTACCAGATTAATGACGTAGGAGTGTGTGTTTTACCAGATTAATGACGTAGGAGTGTGTGTTTTACCAGATTAATGACGTAGGAGTGTGTGTTTTACCCAGATTAATGACGTAGGAGTGTGAGAAGCTGCCGCCGGGGTCGGCCCCCCCGACCACCAGGATCCGTCCTCGTCCTCCCTCCTGGGAGGGCAGGAAGGTGCAGGTGTGGCCCACACTCTCACCTGGGCCGGTCCCAGCCGGGACCACCGCGTACCTGTATTACATGATCGGTAAAAATGTTATTACAATATCCGTCAGGATATTTTATTACATTATTGGGGAAGTTATTACATCATTGGGTTTTATTACATTTTCGATTGAGTTAAGTGCAAATTTTATTACATTTTCAGGAAATTATTACATTATAGGAAATTATTACATTATAGGGTGAAATTATTATATTATAGGGTGAAATTATTACATTATAGGGTGAAATTATTATTATAGGGGTGAAATTATTACATTATAGGGTGAAATTATTACATTATAGGAAATTATTACATTATCGGGTGAAATTATGACATTATAGGAAATTATTACATTATAGGGTGAAATTATTACATTATAGGGTGAAATGATACATTATAGGAAATTATTACATTATTGGGTGAAATTATTACATTATAGGGTGAAATTATTACATTATATGGTGAAATTATTACATTATAGTAAATTATTACATTATAGGGTGAAATTATTACATTATAGTAAATTATTACATTATAGGGTGAAATTATTACATTATAGGAAATTATTACATTATAGGGTGAAATTATTACATTATAGGAAATTATTACATTATAGGGTGAAATCATTACATTATAGGGTGAAATCATTACATTATAGGGTGAAATCATTACATTATAGGAAATTATTACATTATAGGGTGAAATTATTACATTATAGGGTGAAATTATTACATTATAGGGTGAAATTATTACATTATAGGAAATTATTACATTATAGGATGAAATTATTACATTATAGGAAATTATTACATTATAGGGTGAAATTATTACATTATAGGAAATTATTACATTATAGGATGAAATTATTACATTATAGGGTGAAATTATTACATTATAGGAAATTATTACATTATAGAAAATCATTAAATTATAGGAAATTATTACATTATGGAAATTATTACATTATAGGATGAAATTATTACATTATAGGGTGAAATTATTACATTATAGGAAATTATTACATTATAGAAAATCATTACATTATAGGAAATTATTACATTATAGGGTGAAATTATTACAATATAGGGTGAAATTATTACATTATAGGAAATTATTACATTATAGGGTGAAATTATTACATTATAGGGTGAAATTATTACATTATAGGAAATTATTACATTATAGGGTGAAATTATTACATTATAGGGTGAAATTATTACAATATAGGGTGAAATTATTACATTATAGGAAATGATTACATTACAGGGTGAAATTATTACATTATAGGAAATGATTACATTATAGGGTGAAATTATTACATTATAGGGTGAAATTATTACATTATAGGGTGAAATCATTACATTATAGGAAATTATTACATTATAGGGTGAAATTATTACATTATAGGGTGAAATCATTACATTATAGGACATTATTATATTATAGGAAATTATTACATTATAGGGTGAAATTATTACGTTATAGGGTGAAATTATTACATTATATGGTGAAATTATTACATTATAGGGTGAAATTATTACATTATAGGGTGAAATTATTACATTATATGGTGAAATTATTACATTATAGGGTGAAATTATTACATTATAGGGTGAAATTATTACATTATAGGGTGAAATCATTACATTATAGGAAGTTATTACATTATAGGGTGAAATTATTACATTATAGGGTGAAATCATTACATTATAGGACATTATTATATTATAGGAAATTATTACATTATAGGGTGAAATTATTACGTTATAGGGTGAAATTATTACATTATAGGGTGAAATTATTACATTATAGGAAATTATTACATTATAGAAAATCATTAAATTATAGGAAATTATTACATTATGGAAATTATTACATTATAGGATGAAATTATTACATTATAGGGTGAAATTATTACATTATAGGAAATTATTACATTATAGAAAATCATTACATTATAGGAAATTATTACATTATAGGGTGAAATTATTACAATATAGGGTGAAATTATTACATTATAGGAAATTATTACATTATAGGGTGAAATTATTACATTATAGGGTGAAATTATTACATTATAGGAAATTATTACATTATAGGGTGAAATTATTACATTATAGGGTGAAATTATTACAATATAGGGTGAAATTATTACATTATAGGAAATGATTACATTACAGGGTGAAATTATTACATTATAGGAAATGATTACATTATAGGGTGAAATTATTACATTATAGGGTGAAATTATTACATTATAGGGTGAAATCATTACATTATAGGAAATTATTACATTATAGGGTGAAATTATTACATTATAGGGTGAAATCATTACATTATAGGACATTATTATATTATAGGAAATTATTACATTATAGGGTGAAATTATTACGTTATAGGGTGAAATTATTACATTATATGGTGAAATTATTACATTATAGGGTGAAATTATTACATTATAGGGTGAAATTATTACATTATATGGTAAAATTATTACATTATAGGGTGAAATTATTACATTATAGGGTGAAATTATTACATTATAGGGTGAAATCATTACATTATAGGAAGTTATTACATTATAGGGTGAAATTATTACATTATAGGGTGAAATCATTACATTATAGGACATTATTATATTATAGGAAATTATTACATTATAGGGTGAAATTATTACGTTATAGGGTGAAATTATTACATTATAGGGTGAAATTATTACATTATATGGTGAAATTATTACATTATAGGGTGAAATTATTACATTATAGGGTGAAATTATTACATTATATGGTGAAATTATTACATTATATGGTGAAATTATTACATTATAGGGTGGAATTATTACATTATAGGGTGAAATTATTACATTATAGGGTGAAATTATTACATTATAGGGTGAAATTATTACATTATAGGGTGAAATTATTACATTATAGGGTGAAATTATTACATTATAGGGTGAAATTATTACATTATAGGGTGAAATTATTACATTATATGGTGAAATTATTACATTATATGGTGAAATTATTACATTATAGGGTGAAATTATTACATTATAGGGTGAAATTATTACATTATAGGGTGAAATTATTACATTATATGGTGAAATTATTACATTATATGGTGAAATTATTACATTATAGGGTGAAATTATTACATTATAGGGTGAAATCATTACATTATAGGAAGTTATTACATTATAGGGTGAAATTATTACATTATAGGGTGAAATCATTACATTATAGGACATTATTATATTATAGGAAATTATTACATTATAGGGTGAAATTATTACGTTATAGGGTGAAATTATTACATTATACGGTGAAATTATTACATTATAGGGTGAAATTATTACATTATAGGGTGAAATTATTACATTATAGGGTGAAATTATTACATTATATGGTGAAATTATTACATTATAGGGTGGAATTATTACATTATAGGGTGAAATTATTACATTATAGGGTGAAATTATTACATTATAGGGTGAAATTATTACATTATAGGGTGAAATTATTACATTATAGGGTGAAATTATTACATTATAGGGTGAAATTATTACATTATAAGGAGCTACAGGCAGCTTTTTTGATAGGGTAGCAAACATCGACGGACAGACGCTTCTATCAGTTTATGCGGCGGGAGCATTTCTCGACAGGGCAGCAGAAACCGACACTCACCAAACCGCGTCCCGCGGTTCGTCCCGCGGCTCCAGCACCGGGAGAAGCGGCTCCGGCCCCGGGAGAAGCTCCATATCTGCCGGCACACGGGGACGGAGCTGCCGTTAGAGTTTCCTCCGGGATAAAACTGGCAATAATAACGCACTTCTGGCCCGGGTCATTTGTTACAAACACATAAATCCCAGTAACGACCAGATTGTAAACGACAGACTAAAAACACACACAAAAAAACTGCGGATATTTACATAACTGCTTTTTTCTTTTAAATAACAAGCGTCAAACCGATTGTAAAATGCCGTAGACCAGTTCATTGGGAGAGTTTGTGAATGAAAAGCATCATTATTAGTTTTTAACATGTGCTTCCTGTTCCTCCACTTCCTCTTCCGGTCGCTGCAGATTTTCCGTTTTTTATCTAAAACAATCAATCATAACTTTCCCAAACTGGACGTTACAGTAACGCAGAGTAGTAACAGCTGTTACAGTGAGTTACTGGCTCTGAACATCATAGACATGTATCCGTAGTTTTAATCATGTTCTTTTTTTCTTTTATTTTTATTGAACACAATTTTTTAAACAAGAAAAAAAAAAAATATATAAATATATATATATGTGTTATAATGTAATAATGCAAATACATGTTATGTCATAAATATATATATATATATATATATCAGGGATTCTTGAGATAAGGGACAAAACAGGTTTTAAAAATCTTTTTTTTAAATGCATTCATTGGAACTGTATATTTCTTGAGAGAAGGGTCTTAGCTATTTAACCATGTAAAGGAACAGGTTCTAAATAAAAACAACAAAAAAATAAACATGCTTTACTTTAGAACTTGGTTTAAGTCAACTCCGTCAGACACTCAAAAGTATAAAATTGTAATTCTTCGTCCAACAAGAATCTAAAGTCCTGAAGTTTTTCGGTATAGTGTTTAGTTACTCTGATCAGAATCAGAATCAGAATCAGAATCAGAATCAGCTTTATTGGCCAGGTTCGAACATTGTCCAACAAGGAATTTGATTCGGTTATTTCGCTCTTTGGTAGTAAAAAAAAATAAACAATAAACAAATAAACAATAAACAAATGTGGTATTACTATATACATATAAACATTTTAACATTTTAAGGTGCAGCAGTTTGAGGTAGTGATAAAAGAAGGATAGTTCTGAATAAAAATAAGAATAAGTATAAGAATAAAGTATAAGTATAACCTATATACAATTTTAACAGACAAATTATACAAAAAATACAAAAAATTATACAAAAGGAAGTACAAAAGTGAGAGGTGCAGCAGAGTGAGGCAGACATGATTATTAACGATTTTATTGCACGTGTTTGGTTACTCTGAGACTTATTATTTGTGGGAGTTCATCAGAGCAACCGCTTGCGGGAAGAAACTGTCTTTGTGTCTGGAGGTTTTGGCGTACAGTGCTCTGTAGCGCCGTCCAGAGGGGAGGAGTTGGAACAGGCGGTGTCCCGGGTGTGAGGGGTCGGCAGAGATTCGACCTGCCCGTTTCCTGGTCCTGGACCGGTACAGGTCGTCGATAGATGGGAGGTTAGTCCCAACTATCCTCTCTGCAGTCCTGATGGTCCGTTGCAGTCTGTGCCTGTCTAGTTTGGTGGCTGATCCAAACCAGACAGTGATGGAGGAGCAGAGAACAGACTGGATTATTGCAGTGTAAAATGTGATCAGCAGCTGCTGTGGCAGGTTGAACTTCCTGAGCTGCCGCAGGAAGTACAACCTCTGCTGCGCCTTCTTCCTGATGGAGTTGATGTGGGTGGACCACTTCAGGTCCCGGGAGATGGTGGACCCCAGGAACTTGAAGGAGTCTGTGGAGGAGACGGTGCTGTTGAGGATGGTGAGGGGGAGGAGTGGCAGTGGGTTTTTCCTGAAGTCCACTGTCAACTCCATAGTCTTGAGCGGGTTCAGTTCCAGGTGGTTCTGACTGCACCAGTGGACCAGCTGATCCACCTCCCGTCTGTACGCGGACTCGTCACCTTCCCGGATCAGGCCGATGACGGTGGTGTCGTCCGCGTACTTCAGGAGCTTCACAGACGAGTCCCCTGAGGTGCAGTCGTTAGTGTAGAGGGAGAAGAGCAGTGGCGAGAGGACGCACCCCTGGGGGGCGCCAGTGCTGATGGTACGGGTGCTGGATGTGATGCTCCCCAGCCTCACCTGCTGCCTCCTGTCACTCAGGAAGCTGGTAATCCACTGACAGGTGGGGGCAGGCACGGTGAGCTGGGTGAGCTTCTGGTGGAGGATTGCGGGAGCGATCGTGTTGAACGCAGAGCTGAAGTCCACAAACAGGATCCTTGCATAAGTCCCTGAGGTGTCGAGATGACGCAGGATGTAATGCAGTCCTATGTTGACTGCGTCATCCACCGACCTGTTTGCCCGGTAGGCAAACTGCAGGGGGTCGAGCAGGGAGCCTGTGGTGTCTTTCAGGTGGCTCAGCACCAGTCGCTCAAAGGTCTTCATGACCACAGACGTCAGGGCGACGGGTCTGTAGTCATTTAGACCTGTGATGGTGGGTTTCTTGGGGACTGGGATGATGGTGGAGCGTTTGAAGCATGAGGGCACCTCACACAGCTCCAGGGACCGGTTAAAGATCCGTGTGAAGGTGGGAGCCAGCTGCTCGGCGCAGGCTCTCAGGCAGGAAGGGGACACGCCGTCCGGGCCAGGAGCCTTCCTGATCTTCTGCCTTTTGAACAGCCGGCACACGTCTTCCACAGAGATCTTCAGTGCAGGCAGGGTCTTGGGTGGGGGGAGGGGGGTAGACAGAGGTGGGGGGGGTTGGCTGAGGTGAGGTGTGAAAAGGTGGGCAGTGGGGGGGGAGGGGGGGGATGGTGGAGGTGTAGCTGCAGGGGGGGGAGGGTGAGGGGGGGGGAGGTGGTGATGATGATGATGATGAAGGTGATGATGATGATGAAGATGATGAAGGTGATGATGATGGTGATGATGATGATGATGATGATGATGATGAAGGTGATGATGATGATGAAGATGATGAAGGTGATGATGATGGTGATGATGATGATGGTGATGATGATGGTGATGATGAGTCGAACCGGCAGTAAAAGCTATATATGTAATATATATATATATGTAATAAAATACAATGTATACATTTATGTTGTGATTTCACATTATTCTGAAAACCCAGATGTCTAAATGTCAGCATTTTCAATCTTTGTATTTGTATTGTATTACTGATTAATGAACAAATGTGTTTTTAAAGAGATGGAAGAGACAAAAGATGAAGAACTAACTACTCTTTGTCTTATATTGAACATAAATCAGATAATAATAATAATAATAATAATAATAATAAAGATACTGCAAATTCTCTTTTTTAAGTGGTGTGTGTGTGTGTGTGTGTGTGTGTGTGTGTGTGTGTGTGTGTGTGTGTGTGTGTGTGTGTGTGTGTGTGTGTGTGTGTGTGTATATGTGTGTGTGTGTGTGTGTGTGCGTGCGTGCGCAGTCAGCTTTCCCTTCTAACTGTATCATTTAACAATTCTTGTCTTCATCTTTCACCAGGTGGAGAATGTCTGCAGGATGCTGAGATTTATTCAGCCTACCGGACGTGAAGTCAACACTGACTTTTTGGAAAAAAATACAGAGACCATGGACTTCATGAAATCCCTGAAGGCTGCAAAAATAAAATAATTATTAAAATAAAAGTCTCAAGTATTATGTCAACGTGGCCTTTCAAAATAAAATTCAATATAATATGTAACCAAGGCATTTGAAAGTAAGTGTCATGAAATGTAATAGGTAAACACGGCATTTCAAAATAAAAGTCCACACATCATAAACATAGTTTGTTCTGTACAAAATACACATTTTTAATCGTGGAACACAATTATACAACTAACAGAAATGTGCAAAAGGAAAAAAAAATAAAAATAAAGACCTTTTTTTCAAAATAAAAGTCGTGAAGTGTCCACTAAAAGACCCGGAAAAAAAACAACCTTTTTTCAAAATAAAAGTCGTGAAGGGTCCACTAAAAGACCCTGAAAAAAGACGTTTTTTTTCAAAATAAAAGTCGTGAAGTGTCCACTAAAAGACCCGGAGAAAAAAAAAAGACGTTTTTTTCAAAATAAAAGTCGTGAAGTGTCCACTAAAAGACCCGGAAAAAAATACCTTTTTTCAAAATAAAAGTCGTGAAGTGTCCACTAAAAGACCTGGAAAAAAAAAACAACCTTTTTTCAAAATAAAAGTCGTGAAGCGTCCACTAAAAGACCTTTTTTTTCAAAATAAAAGTGGTGAATTGTCCACTAAAAGACCCGGTCGAACTCGGTCTGGCTGGTGGCGGCCGGGTTCCGGTTCTGGTTGGGCTGCTGCTGCGGCAGGTGGCCGCGGCGGCGCGGCGGCGCCAGGTACTCGAACATGGACGTGTTGTGGGTGGAGAGCATGTTCTTCAGGTCCGACGGCATGGGGTCGGACCAGAAGAAGTCGTGGTTGAGGGCGTCGTCGCTGTCCGTGCGCTGGGCCGGGTCCAGGACCAGCAGCTTGTCGATCAGGTCCAGGGCGTACGGATCCTTCACGTACGCCTTCAGACGGTCCTTCACCTTCCTCTTCTGGCCCTTCGGAAGCTCCATCTTCTGGTACAGCTCGTACTTCTTATCCACGCCGGGCCAGACCTGGGGGGGGAGGTCAGAGGTGAGGGGGGGGTCACCAGGGGGGGAAACAGTACCTAAGAACCAGTTTCGGAGGCCCTGGGACCATCTGGCCCCCCTAGGAAACAGTTTAGGGGTCCCCAAAGTGTTGAAATGTCGAGAAAAAAAAGTCGAAATGTAGAGAAAAGTCAAAATTTTGTGAAAAACGTTGAAATGTCGAGAAAAAAGTCGAAATGTCAAGAAAAAAAGTCAAACTTTTGTGAAAAACGTTGAAATGTCGAGAAAAAAGTCGAAATGTCAAGAAAAAAAGTCAAAATTTAGAGAAAAAAAGGCGAAATGTCGAGAAAAAAGTCGAAATGTCGAGAAAAAAAGTCAAAATTTTGTGAAAACCGTTGAAATGTAGAGAAAAAAGTCGAAATGTTGAAAACGTAAGAACGGACGCACGAAAAAACTGAAAAAAAGTCAAAATGTCGAAGAAAAAAGTAAAATTTGAAGAAAAAAAAGGCGAAATGTCGAGAAAAAAGTCAAAATTTTGTGAAAAACCTTGAAATGTAGAGAAAAAAGTGGAAATGTCAAGAAAAAAAAAGTAAAAATTTAGAGAAAAAAAGGCGGAATGTCGAGAAAAAAGTCAAAATTTTGTGAAAAACGTTGAAATGTAGAGAAAAAAGTGGAAATGTTGAGAAAAAAGTTGAAATGTTGAAACGCACGAAAGAACGCACGCACGAAAAAACGTAAAAAAGTAAAAATGTTAAAGAAAAAAGTCGAAATGTCGAGAAAAAAAGTAAAAATTTAGAGAAAAAAAAAGGCGAAATGTCGAGAAAAAAAGTCAGAATTGTTGAAAACGCACGAAAGAATGCACGCACGAAAAAACGCATGCACGCACGAAAAAGGAAAAAAACGAAAAAAGTGAAATGTCTAGAAAAAAAGTCAAAAAAGTCAAAAAAAGTCAAAAAAGTGAAAAACGTTGATATGTAAAGAAAAAGTGGAAATGTTGAGGAAAAAAGTTGAAATGTTGAAAAATACACGAAAGAACGCACGCACGAAAAAAAAGTCAAAATGTCGAAGAAAAAAGTCGAAATGTAGAGAAGTAAAAATTTTGAGAAAAAAAGGCGAAATGTTGAGAAAAAGTCAAAATGTTGAAAACGCACGAAAGAACGCACGCACGCACGAATAAAGAAAGAAAGGAAAAAAAATGTGAAATGTCGAGAAAAAGTAAACATTTTTTGAAAAACGTTGAAATGTTGAAAACGCACGAAGGAACGTATGCACGGAAAAAAAGTCAAAATGTCGGAAAAAAAGGCGAAATGTTGAGAAAAAAAGGCGAAATGTCGAGAAAAAAAGTCAAAGTTTTGTGAAAAAAACGTCCCCCCCTGGTGGCCACCCCTCCTGGCCCCCCCGGCCCTCACCTCGGCCGTGATGGAGCCGCACAGCTGGCTGATCAGGGTCAGCTGGTGCTGCTCCGTGTTGCCCTGCATGATGGGAGATCGGGTCCACATCTCCGCCATGATGCAGCCGGCCCCCCAGAGGTCGATGGGGGGGCCGTAGTCTCGCTCGCCTAGGGGGAAAAAAAATAGATTAAAAAATAAATTAATAAAAAATAAAGGCCCAATTGGGCTGAAACTTTGCCAGATCTGGCAACACATATTCCGGAAGATTCTCCTCAAAGCCATGAAAATAAACTTTTAATGATTAAGATTCAAAAATTAAGACCCTCTGATTGATTTTTAAGACGTTTTAATACCATTTTTAAAGAAAATTTAAGACAAGGTTGCCAGATCTGCCCATTTCCAGCCCAAACACAACATAAAACGCACCGAAAGATGAAAAAAAAACAACCTGAATCAAACATTTTCTATGTTCAACCCGTCAATTATTGAATTATTTGTGAATAATTTCTCCTAAATATTTAGTAAAAACAGGAAAAGCAGCACAAATATCTGTTTTAAAGCCCAATTGGGCTAAAACTTGCCCAACCTGGCAACGCGGATTCAGGAGATTCTCCTCAAAATAGAATAAAACTTTTTAATGATTAGGATTCGAAAATTAAGACCCTCTGATTGAGATTTAAGACTTTTTAATACAATTTTCAAACTAAATTTAGGTCGAGGTTGCCAGATCTCACAATATCCAGTCCAAACGGGATGTACAACCCGCCAAAATAATGAAAAACCCGGTTCAAATTAAAAATGATTTACGTTAAAACCGTCAATTATTACATTATTTATGAATAATTTCTCGTAAATATTTAGTAAAAACCAGGAAAAAGCAGCCCAAACTTATATTCTTCAGCCCAATTGGGCTGAAACCTGCCCAACCTGGCAACACAGATTGAGGAGATTCTCCTCAAAACGATGAAATGAAACTTTTTAATGCTTAAAAATTCAAAAATGAACACCCTTGGACCAAGATTTAAGACAAATTTTTGCTAAAATAAAGGCTTACATATATACTTAAATGTGGCATTACAAAATAAAAGTTTCATGAAATTTTATACGTAAACGTGGCATTACAAAATAAGTGTATAATAAGTAAGTGTTTCTTGGAGACATTAATCTGCCGAAGTTACATCAGGAACAGGTTACGAATTTAGATTCACCGCTCTCAATAGGAGAACTCCATGAAGCTCTTCAACATATGCCCAATAATAAAGCTCCGGGCCCAGATGGTTTCCCAGCTGGAGGAATTCTGGAGCATATTAGCACCAACATTGTATAAAATGATTCTAAATGCTAGGGAGAATAAAAGCTTACCCTTAAATATGAACTCTGCTAATATTAATCTTTTATTAAAATCGGACAAAGATTCCTTGCTCCCATCGAGCTACCGCCCAATTTCATTGATAAATGTAGACCTTAAAATAATTAGCAAGGCCCTTACTGAACGTCTGAAAAGAGTCACCCCTTCTATTATACATCCGGATCAAACAGGCTTCATTAAAGGTAGACATTCCTCTACTAATATTCGCAGATTATTAAATATAATATTCGAGTATCAATAAACAGGAGACTACTATTATATCCTTAGACGCGGAAAAAGCATTTGATAAGGTAAATTGGAAGTTTCTATTGGCAACTTTGCATAAATTTGGATTTGGCAAATCTTTCATTGACTGGATAAAAATATTATACAGCTCTCCCAAGGCACGTGTAAGGACAAATGATCAAATCTCTACAAGTTTTACCTTGCAAAGAGGCACTAGACAGGGTTGCCCTCTCTCTCCCTCATTATTTGCAATATTTATTGAACCTTTAGCAGCAGCTATTAGACAAAATCAAAATATTAAAGGTATACAATGCAAAATATTAGAGCACAAAATAAGTCTTTATGCGGATGACGTACTCCTCTTCCTCCAGAACTCACGATCTTCACTATCACAGACAATTGCACTTATAGAGGGATTTTCATCTCTGTCTGATTATTCTATTAATTGGTCTAAATCCACTGTTTTGTGTGTTAACTGCAATTTTAGGAATATAACCAATACTCAATTACAATCAGGGAACATTAGATATTTAGGCATAAACATCTCCCCTAGGCTGTCAGAGTTAATAAAATTAAATCATGTTCAGCTTATAAAGAAAATAGAAGATGATCTTTCCAGATGGAGCTCTCTCCCCATCTCGCTCATGGGTAGAATAGCCACCATTAAAATGATGGTTTTACCAAAAGTAAATTATTTTTTCTCAATGATACCATGCAAACCCCCTCTTTCCTGGTTTAAATCATTGGACTCATATGTTTCAAAATTTCTGTGGAAAAATAAAACTCCACGTATTAGTTTAAAGACATTGCAAAAATCCAAAGAATATGGAGGTTTAGAGTTACCTAATTTTCAGTATTACTTCATAGCCAGTAAGTTACAGTATATTGTAAAATGGTCAAAAGATCATCCTTTAGATAGTCAATGGCTGGACTCAGAGCAAGTGTTTTTTAATGAACTAGAAATCTCAGAGTTACCATTCATTAGTCAAAGTATCAAACATCATCAATGTTTCAAAAGCATTAATATTAGCACAACTTTATCAGCTTGGTGGGAATTTCTTAAAGTAGCTAAAATTACGGAGTTAGCAGTAATACATTTTTAGAGTATCAACAACTTAAGGCCATAATAAATAAAACATACAAAATTAGCCAATTAGACTTACAACTTCCCGCTAAGATAATAGATTTATTGAATCTAAGCACTTTAAAGTTGTTATCAAAACTCTACAGGTTAGTGTCTAAACTGGACAATTCAGTCTCTCTCCCGATCTCCAAGTGGGAGGCGGATCTCTCTCTTAATACCGACCAGTTTTCTTGGTCACAAATATGCTTAAATACGTTTACTATGACTAAAAACCCAAACTTACAACTTATACAGTACAAAGTTCTTCATAGAATACATTATACAGGACAAAGGATGTTCCAGATGGGCTTTGTTCACCTCTAATATCTGTTCACAGTGCACAGAGAACACCCCAGATAATTATATGCATGCTTTATGGTTCTGTACACCGGTACAGAGGTTCTGGAAGGAGATTTGTGAGGATTTATCCACATGGATCAACCACAGAATCCCAGTGTGCCCCACGGTATGTATATTAGGTCACCTGGGAGACACTCAAATAGATCCTAATTGGACACACCGGGTTCTCACTGCCTTATGTATCGCAAAGAAAACCATTCTAGTAAATTGGAAACAAAAATCCAGTTTATGTATCAACCATTTTAAGAATCTTTTATCAGATCATATTAGTAGTGAGATAATGTCTGCCTCCACTGAACAACATTCGGCTGAATTGCACTCTCTGTGGTCCCCAATTATTGGCTTCGTTACCTAGTGGGGGCGGGGGGGTGATGATCTCGTAGCCCTTGGGGTTGGGGGTCGGCTTGGGGTGTCTGGGGCGCGGGCTTCTGGTGGCCCCTGGGGGGCGGTGGGGGGGGCCGTGGGGCCCTGTCCCTGGCCGGTGGGGGCCTTGGGGGCCTATGGGGGGGGTTGCCTCATGGCGGTGGGGGGGGGTGGCTGGGGGGGGCTCGGGCGGGGGGCGGTTGCTTGGGCATCTCCGGTTTTCCCGGGAGGGGCTGGGCCGTGGGTGTGGGGGTCCCGCTCGGAGGGCCCGGCCCTGCCTGGGTGGGGGGTGGCTGTCTGCGCTGGGGGGGCATTGCTGCCTTGGTCCTCCGTCGCTGGGCGGGGGCCAAGTGCCCCTGCGGATGTGGGGACTCCGTGACCCTTGGGGTGTCCGCCGGGGTGGCTCCGGGGGGGGTGGGGCCGGGTCCGGGGATCGGGCCTCTCCTGGCCGGGGGGTGCACGGGCGGGCGCGGCGGCACCATTCCCAGGTGTCTATGTCTTATGTTGTCAGTATGAATGGGGGGGATGTTGGGCCATTTCCCCCTCCGTCTGGGGGCTCCGGCGGCGCCGGGGGCGCCCGTGGAGGTACGGTGGGGCCCTGGCCCGGCTCGGAGGGCCGGCCCCCGTCAACTGGAGGACCGGTGGGGGAGCGCGGGTGTCTTACCTTTGCTGGTCCTGCTTCCTGCCTCCGGCCTCCGCTCCCCCTCCTTCCCCCCCCTACACGATTCATACGCACATAGGCGAGGGGCGGGGGGTCCGGGTCGTGGGGGGCATTGTCCCGCGTGGCCTGGCACTCCCCGCCTCACGGTTTTAACAACAATGTAGACACTGCACATTCAACACTTAATAAATACATTTGACAAGGACACGTAGTTCGGGAGGGGGGGTTGCCTCCCTCCTACTTCTCCCCTCTGTGGGGTTGCTGGTGGCCTGGGTTCCAGGTTCTTCTCCTCTGTGGGGTTGCTGGTGGTCTGGGTTCCAGGTTCTTCTCCTCTGTGGGGTTGCTGGTGGCCTGGGTTCCAGGTTCTCCTCTGTGGGGTTGCTGGTGGCCTGGGTTCCAGGTTCTTCTCTGTGGGGTTGCTGGTGGCCTGGGTTCCAGGTTCTCCTCTGGGGGGTTGCTGGTGGCCTGGGTTCCAGGTTCTCCTCTATGGGGTTGCTGGTGGCCTGGGTTCCAGGTTCTTCTCCTCTGTGGGGTTGCTGGTGGCCTGGGTTCCAGGTTCTCCTCTGTGGGGTTGCTGGTGGCCTGGGTTCCAGGTTCTTCTCTGTGGGGTTTCTGGTGGCCTGGGTTCCAGGTTCTTCTCTGTGGGGTTGCTGGTGGCCTGGGTTCCAGGTTCTTCTCCTCTGTGGGGTTGCTGGTGGCCTGGGTTCCAGGTTCTCCTCTGTGGGGTTGCTGGTGGCCTGGGTTCCAGGTTCTTCTCTGTGGGGTTGCTGGTGGCCTGGGTTCCAGGTTCTTCTCCTCTGTGGGGTTGCTGGTGGCCTGGGTTCCAGGTTCTTCTCCTCTGTGGGGTTGCTGGTGGCCTGGGTTCCAGGTTCTCCTCTGTGGGGTTGCTGGTGGCCTGGGTTCCAGATTCTTCTCTGTGGGGTTGCTGGTGGCCTGGGTTCCAGGTTCTTCTTCTCTGGGGGGTTGCTGGTGGTATGAGTTCCAGGTTCTTCTCCTCTGTGGGGTTGCTGGTGGCCTGGGTTCCAGGTTCTCCTCTGTGGGGTTGCTGGTGGCCTGGGTTCCAGGTTCTTCTCTGTGGGGTTGCTGGTGGCCTGGGTTCCAGGTTCTTCCGTGTCAGCCTCCAGTCTCGCGGGTGGCGGGGTTGCCCCCTCCCACTATAGACACACTTCAGGTGGAGCTTTGTTTGGTTTATTTTACACACACACACACACACACACACACACACACACACACACACACACACACACACACACACACACACACACACACACACACACACACACACACACACACACACACACACACACACACGCATACACACACACAGACATACACACTGGATTCTTCACCTGCATGCTTGCTCTGTAGTTTTTGGGGTTAGGTAGCGGTAGCGATAGCTTAGCTCAGACTGCGATCAGATCTCAAGATTTGGGTCGATTGCTGTTCGTGTTTTGGTCGGCTCCGTGCCGGTTTCGTGTTTTGTTTGTGTTTTTTTGTTGCAGATTTCCAGTGCTTGACGTGTGTCTCCGTGTGTTCCTGCTTCCTGGATTGGCAGTGGATGTCGTCACCCCCCACCACCCCCCCCCCCAAAAAAAACAAAAAAAAAACAAAAAAAAGTCACTGGGTTTGTATGTGTATATTTATGTATGTGTACGCATATGTATGCGTATATATATGTATATATATTAAATATAGTAATAATGCACATATATATACCTTTGGTTTCTACCGTCATGGTATCAATCATTAATATGTGTGCAGACAAGGTGAAAAAAAAAAAAAAAGTGCTATATAGATAAACTTGAACTTGAACTTTGAACGGAGCCTGAGGGTTTAATCGCTGAATCAGTCACGTGGTCCAGCCAGGTTGCGAGATATCTGACCTTATCGTGTCCAGCCCCGCCCGGCTATTCATTCGCTCCTCGTCCGTTATAGGATCCATTATAAAATGATTTTATTTGTTCTGAAATCTTTACATGGTCTTGCACCTTCTCATATCTGAGGTCTTTTAACGGTTCATAGACCTTCTCGGGCTCTTAGGTCAGCTGACCAGCTCTAACAGTCCCCCCCCCATGGCTTAAGAGCAGGGAGACCAGGCCTCTTCTCCCCATCCGCTACCGTCTTCATTTCAAACTTCTCCTGACTGCTTACAAATCCCTCCACGGCCTCCTGGCCCCCACATACCAGTCTGAGATTCTCCACCACCACGGCCTCCTGGCCCCCACATACCAGTCTGATATTCTCCACCACCACGGCCTCCTGGCCCCCACATACCAGTCTGAGATTCTCCACCACCACGGCCTCCTGGCCCCCACATACCAGTCTGAGATTCTCCACCACCACGGCCTCCTGGCCCCCACATACCAGTCTGAGATTCTCCACCACCACATCCATCTAGAGCATCCCCGTCAGCCCACCAACTGTTGTTGGAAGTGCCCAGGACCAGCTTAAACCCAGGGGGGACAGAGCCTTTGCTGTGGCCCCCAAACTCTGGTACTACTGGTACTATAAGTGGTACTACTGGTACTATAACTGGTACTACTGGTACTATAACTGGTACTACTGGTACTATAACTGGTACTACTGGTACTATAACTGGGACAGAGCCTTTGCTGTGGCCCCCAGACTCTGGAACTCCCTTCCCCTACACCTCCGGGCGGCCCAGTCCTTACATATTTTAAAATCTCAGTTAAAGACCCACCTTTTTCCTTTGCTTTTAATTAGTGTCTTTTATACTGTCTTATTCAGATGTTTTCTCTTAGCCCTTTTCTAGTCCCTTTTTTATGTCTTCGCTTTTTAAAGCACTTTCTGTGAAGCACTTTGGTTGCGGCTCAGCCGTTTGTTTCTGTGCTATATAAAATACAATTTGACTTGACTTGACTTGACTCTTCAGTAACTGGCCCCGAACTCTGGACCGAGCTGCCGCTGCACCTACACCCGGCTCCTTCTACGGCTGTTTTTAAATATCATCTTAAAACTCATTTTTACTCTCTAGCTTTTAACTCGCCATGAGTGGTGTATTTCATTTATCTGTTTTATGTTTTACATTGTCCTGTTTTGTTTTTATTTTTCTCCACTTGTCCAGCACTTTGGTCAGCGGTTGTTGTTTTTAAAGTGCTATATAGATAAACTTGAACTTGAACTTTGAACGGAGCCTGAGGGTTTAACGGCTGAATCAGTCACGTGGTGCAGCCAGGTGTTGAGATATCTGACCTTATCGTGTTCAGCTCCGCCCCTGAGTGAAGAAATCCTTCATTCCTCAGAGTTTTTGTTCAGGGGAAGGTTAAACTGTCTGACAGTTGCTACGAAGAGGACGATGGCGCAGCAGGAAAACCAGCTCGACCCAGTTAAATTCTCTTGTTCCATCTGTTTGGATCTTTTAAAGGATCCGGTGACTATTCCCTGTGGACACAGTTACTGTATGAAGTGTATTAAGGACTTCTGGGATGAAGGAGAGAAGAAACTCCCCAGCTGTCCTCAGTGTCGACGCACGTTTATTCCGAGGCCAGAGCTGCTGAAAAACACCATGTTAGCTGATTTATTGGAGGAACTGAAGAAGACCGGACTCCAAGCTGCTCCTGCTGATCACTGCTATGCTGGACCTGAAGATGTGGCCTGTGATTTCTGCTCTGGGAGAAAACTGAAAGCTGTCAAGTCCTGTTTGGTCTGTCTGGCCTCTTACTGCCAGAAACACCTTCAACCTCACCGTGATTCATCTACATTCAAGAAACACCAGCTGGTGGATCCCTCCAAGAACCTGCAGGACAACATCTGCCCCCGTCACGGTGAGGTGATGAAGATGTTCTGTCGTACTGATCAGAAGTGTATCTGCTATCTCTGCTCTGTGGATGAACATAAAGGCCACGACACGGTCACAGCTGCAGCAGAAAGGACTGAGAGGCAGAGAGAGATGGAGGTGAGTCGACAACAAATCCAGCTGGAGATCCAGGACAGAGAGAAAGATGTGAAGCTGCTTCAGCAGGAGGTGGAGGCCATCGATCAGTCTGCTGATAAAACAGTGGAGGACAGTGAGGAGATGTTCACTGAGCTGATCTCTCTCCTCCAGAGGAGAAGCTCTGAGGTGAAGCAGCAGATCAGATCCCAGCAGGAAAGTGAAGTGAGGAGAGTCAGAGAGCTGGAGGAGAAGCTGCAGCAGGAGATCAGTGACCTAAAGAGGAGAGACGCTGAGATGAAGCAGTTCTCAGACATCGAGGACCACAACCAGTTCCTCCACAACTGCCCCTCACTGCCACCACTCAGTCAGTCCAAACACTCCTCCAGCATCAGCATCCGTCATCTCACACACTCCTCCAGCATCAGCATCCGTCCTCTCAGGTACTGCATATTTACAACATATTTAACCATTTACTTCGACATGCACGTCGGGGCACTCGTCACGTGATCAGGATCTCCGCTCGTTACTCTGACGTAGAGGGGACGCTCAGGGAATTCCCTGTGGTTGACGAAATGGGAGAAACAATGGGTTAAAGCAATGAATTTAAATATCGCCTGTTTCCACTCCCTGGTTCCAAAGCCATTAAAAATGATATTTTGTGGCTGGACGACGCTCTGGTTAAGGTCTGGTTAGGTTAAAGCACCACTTATGATTGGTTAGAAGTAGGGAACGGTTGACAACAGATCCCAATTGACTTCGCATAGGTACAAGATCCGTGTTGCTCACACAGAGTTGACCTCTTTCGGTGCTGGTGCCACGGAAAATAGTGGTGAGAGGTCGTGGGCATTTCAAGGATTTTTGTGAGATCCGGTTGGAAACGTCGCAGCTTCACATTAAGCCTGAATTATGGTTCCACGTTAAATCGACGCAGAGCCTACTGCGTAGGGTACGCAGCAACGCGCGCCGTACGGTGTGCATCGCCACGTACCCTACGCCGTAGGCTCTGCGTTGGTGTAACGTGGAACCATAAATCAGCCTTTGTTCTGGCGAGATCTGAAAAAACTTTACAACAACGAGCAAGCGAGTGATTATGTACATTCACTGAGTGAATATCGTGAAAGTAAAATATATATTTCTCGCTAGAAATGTAATCAAAACGCATTTTTATGCAGAAACTAACTCAAAATATTGATTTTTTTCACTAAAAAATTAGGAATGTCCGCCATGTTTTTTGGTGTCACGGCCAGAATCTTGAAAGTCACGTGACTTGGACGCAAAACTAATAGGCAGAAAAAATGTAACATTTCAAGGGCTATTATTGTAACTCTCTACGTTTTTGCACTTTGGACCAACGTAGGCAGGGTACGTTTTTATGTGAGACTTGGTTGCAATCCTGCGACGATGCACATTACTTTTCTCAGTCAAAAGTGTTACCATGGCGACGATAGACGCCAAAAAGCGCCCCCCCCACCCCAGAGTCCAGAGTCATTGTGATGGAACATCAACTTCCAACAGGTTTAATGAACCTCTGTCATGGTCTGAGGGGTCTGTATCGCCTTCACTGGCACTATGTAACTTTGAGGAGCATGGTAGGAACCCTGCCACACTAAAAAACTACACATTTTTATGGTTTTGACTGCTTTACGGCATACGTCACTTCCCCCTCCTTCCCCATTCGTAGTCTAGATGAAAATGGGCGGAGCGTGGAGCGCAGAGCTCCGCAGAAGCTGGTAACCCGTTGCTGCGTTGTGGTTATTCTGTAACCATGGTAACCATGGTAACCCGTTGCTGCGTTGTAGCTGCAGCAGCTCCACACAACAGACGTGGGGAAAATATCGCTAATGGTTTAACTTTTCACCACTTTCCTGCTCGGAGGCAGAACCACGGAGGCCAAGTATCTGATATAACAGAGTAAAAGAGTGAAAGAGTCGTCGGCTCGCTTGGATCGCGGCTGTAACGACCAAACCTTCCACACAGTAAAGCCTGAATTATGGTTCTGCGTTAAATCGACGCGACCGAGGCTCTGCGTCGATTTAACGCAGAACCATAAATCAGCCTTAAACCACAAACACTCACACAGACCGGGTCGGATCAAAACACGGGTTTTATTCCCCACTTCTCCAGCTAAACGCAGTTGCTGGCCAGCTCTCTGCGGTGCAATTAACCCCAATCTTCAGATAAAACTAGTTTGTTAGAGGAAAAAATATTAACTCTTATTTGTAGCTGCAGAGGAAAAAAATAATCTCACGAGGAAAACAAAAATATTGCTCACGCCTCGGAGCCTCTTCACCATAATATAGCAGTCAAAAAAAAAGAAAAGAGAAGTAAGAGGGATACAAAACATGTACTGTATGTTGTACTATTATACAAATTTATTGAAACACATGGCTCTTCAGTAGGGATTTCATACGGATCCAGACCGTTAATAATCATTATTTTCTCCATATACTGCTCCCTGGCTTCCTTGTTTAAGGTATCCCGGTAAATTCCAGTTCCTTTCCAGCAGTTTAACATCTTTTTTTTTGCGTTCCGTCTGTTCACTTGGTGAAACAGAAAAGCGTCCCGTCTTCTCTCAAAACAAATGCAGCGACGGGACAGGAGTTTTCCGGCAGTACGCGCTGGTGCTCATGGGAAACGTAGTGTTCTTTCTGGTAAAGCACTACCGCTTTTGTCCAAAAGATGCCGCCAAACTCAGAAAAGCTGAAAGTTACGTTGTGCAGCTTTAACTAAAGTTAGTCTTCCTAGGCTCATACCAGTCCACATTATCCTCCTCTCTCTCCTCCTCTGATAAGAGCATTTGCACAGACTTATGAACAGCAGAAAATTCCTCCATAGCTTCATGAAATGATCTCAAACACCCATTAACATGATCAACACTTCCACCATCCTGTAGTAATGCTTTGATTTCATTCATTTTTCTCGTGCACGCGCCCAGTCTTCCCTTGCGGGACGCTTTAAGTGTTTTTAACATGGTTTCTGCCTCCTGTGCGTTTTCTGGGACGTCCATTTTATTTGTTTTCACTGTCGTTTGATGGTGTTGTATTTTATCCGTTTGTTTTATCCGTTTGTTTACGGAACAGCACCGTGCTCACGGGACGCTCCTTTAATTATCTTTCATCATGTGCGTCTGCAGACACATCCAACCTCAGTTTATTTCACAGACAATATTTGCACTCTTCCGTTTAGCTCACGTCATCACTTTCATTTCATAACATTTCCAGCAATCCGTAAACCGTATCCGTATAAATCCGTATCCGTAAACAGCGCTGTTCATTCCTATGATTTACTAACGACCTGAACTTATCTGTCCATAATACAACACAAACACCAGCCCCCACAAACCAATTCATATTCACCTTCTTTCAAATAAAGGATGAAGTAAATAAAGTTTATTTAGACTAACCAAGATGAACTTTGGCCTCAACAGGTACTTTCAGGACGTGGCAGCAGCCGTGTCCGAGGTCAGAGGTCGACTACAGGACATCCTGAGAGACACGTGGACAAACGTCTCACTGGCCGTCGCTGATGTGGATGTTTTACTGTCACGACCAGAACCAGAACCAGAACCAGAACCAGAACCAGAACCAGAACCAACGAGCAGAGCTGGATTCCTGAAATATTCATGTGAAATCACTCTGGATCCAAACACAGTAAACCCATATCTGTCACTGTCAGAGCAGAACAGAAAGGTGACGTTAATGAACCAACGTCAGTCTTATCCTGATCATCCAGACAGATTCAGTGGTTATTATCAGGTTCTGAGTAGAGAGAGTCTGACTGGACGTCATTACTGGGAGGTGGAGACAGCAGGTAGAGTTGTTGTAGCAGTTTCATACAAGAATATCAGCAGATCAGGGGATGAAAGTAGATTTGGATTTAATGATAAATCTTGGTCACTAGTTTGTTCCTCAGACAGTTATGTATTCATGTACAACAGCATCAGAACCTCCGTCTCAGGTCCTGCTTCCTCCAGAATAGGAGTTTACCTGGATCACAGAGCAGGAGTTCTGTCCTTCTACAGCGTCTCTGGAACCATGACCCTCCTCCACAGAGTCCAGACCTCCTTCACTCGGCCGCTCCACGCTGGAGTCTGGATTCACTGGAGTACTGGAAAATCAGCTGAGTTCTGTAAACTCAAATAAGATCAACGAGTTTCCTCTTCATGTCTTTATTGATTTTCTTTTCTTCTCAGAGACGATCGTCTCAAACTCTGATGGACGGAGGGACGTTTCTGTTCTATAAGTTGATGTTTTGTTGTTATTTCCTCTTTTGGAGGTGGAAGTTGTTCTTTTGTAGTTTCACTTGGGATTTATTAATAATATTAACATCTTCTATTTCATTATAAAAACATAGAAATAAGCCTGTGTTGTAATTGTTAACTGTTAGTTTTCATGTGTTTTTATTTTGTATTTCTCTTTTCTTCCACTTCTTTAAAATAATTTGTTCTTTTGTGTTTGACCAATCACCCCCTCAAATTCCTTGTGTCTTAAACTGGTTGGAAATAAACTTCATTCTGATTGCGATATTGATTGTGATTGTGATGAACTCCACCAGACCTTCTTCATCTCTGATTTCACGTCTGCATTCAGACTCGTTTCCTCCTTCATTATCAAACCAAAGGTTCTTGTTTTCTAAAGATAAACATATAGTTTATGTAGTAAATGATTCCAGAGACGTTAGTGACAGCAGCAGCAACGCAGCAAACGGTTGAGTGAAGCCTCTAGTTGGTGTGAGAGTGTCGGGGCCGGTAGTCGTCGCTGCAGCTGCAGGACCAGACTAGATCTGCACATCACATGTTGCTGATGTCCAAATCTGTTGACCATGTTTCATGTTTAACAATCTGAATATTTAGTAAGAAATAAAACTTCTGATGTTCTAAAAAAAAAACATTGAGATCTTCTTTTTTGTTGTGTTGTAGAGAAGTCTTGCAGGAGAGTTATGAGATATGAGGAGTTACGGAGAATTACAAGAATTCCTCTTATTGAAAACACACATTTCAACTCCGACCCCGGCAGCTCCGCTGTCAGGTCCAAACTGACCCTCAGAGACTCGGCTAAGTCTGCTGGATATTAACAAGAGACAGAGACATCGGTTCAGGGTAAATACTGGCGAGGAGAGAAGTCAGAGGACGAGCAGTCCCAATGCTGCAAACGTCTCTGTCCGTCTCTGCTTCGTCTCCTCTTTTAATTACTTTGGGAACTGGTTACACGAACACCTGCAGCATCAGGGTGGGGGTTAAGGCTGCTCATGCTCAGAAATCATTAGCTCACAATAGTAGAACAATACTAGCAGTCAGTTAATATCTTTAGCCTAGATGCGGTCAGGCCTCGCCCTCCGTTGGAATCTGGCCGTTTCCTTCCTGCTTGACAGAACACGTTCACACACTACTGGTTGGTAAGAGGACGTGTGCTACCCCCACATTCTGAGCTTGACAGAGCAGCTTGGCAGGTTGGTCTAGTCACAATCTCCCTGGTGGAATGAAAACAAAACGCTCCGCCAGGACTCCTGTGGACCGGTATCAGAACTATACCGAGCTGATAACAGGACTATGAATGAGGAGCAGATCTGGGGCAAAGTTCACAGACTTACCGCTCACTCACACACACTCTTTGAACCCTCTGCAACGCCAACTAGCTCTGTGGAAGTCGCACAGCCACGGGACCAAAAGATCCTAGCAAAGGGCCTTCTGCATTGCAACATAGTCAAAAATCAGTCTCCCAGCTCAAAGCGTTAGTGAATTGTGCAAAAAACACACAAAAAAGGCCCGAAAAGCAACACACGCGGTGACCTTTGACACTTCCGAAGGTCACACAGATCTGAAACTCGGCACAGTGGATGAGAGTCACCTCCTGATACAGAGTCTAGAATCTCAGCCTCCTAGCTCAAAGCGTTAGTGAACTGTGCAAAAATAGACACGAAATAGGCCTCATAGGCAAACCCATAACAATACATAACAAACCTCCTGTGCCTACTGAGCATTAAGAACATGTCATAATCGAAGGAGAACTAATTAAAACGGATGTCCTTAACATGAACCTATTGTATTATTGAATTATCAAGGACACTTTCGTGTTTTTGTGTTTAGAAATGTTAAAGATATTTAAAGAAAACCATAACACAATGAGGAAAATACTGTGGCGAACAAGTCGTGCCCAGAGCGTGTCTCGAACCACAGTCTCCCAGACCACAGTCAACTGCACTAACCAGTCTCCCAGACCACAGTCAACTGCACTAACCAGTCTCCCAGACCACAGTCAACTGCCCTAACCAGTCTCCCAGACCACAGTCAACTGCACTAACCAGTCTCCCAGACCACAGTCAACTGCACTAACCAGTCTCCCAGACCACAGCCAACTGCACTAACCAGTCTCCCAGACCACAGTCAACTGCACTAACCAGTCGACCAAATGCTGATGTGTTGCCCAGGCGGGCAAGGCCTTATCTTATCTGTGGTCGTTACACTATGTTCCAAAAAGTATTGTTTTTAATGGACAAGATCAGGCATTTTACGTTGAATTCTATTGTTCAGTTTTTAAAATTCTAACTAAATACATAAAAAAGGGAGGTGAGGTGTGAGCTTCATAACAAAACTTCTGTGCCTACTGAGCATTAATAACATGGGGTTAGCCATAGAAAGGGGCGATAACAGCCTCCTGCGCCTACTAGTAGGTAGAGTAGGGCCATACTGGCCCATATCTATGGGATGATTGTTATCGTTTTGTCCTTCATTCCATGGTATGACAGCAGTCAAATCGGATGACGGATCCCATTGACTTCACATAGTACTATATCCGTGGTGCTCCCATTAAAACCTCAATAAAACACTACTAAAACAGCGTTAAAAACATGCTTTTACAGCGCAGCGCAGGGCAGCGAACGCACCACGAGATGTGGTAGTATCGCGAGAACGAGGCAGCAGAATCCAACATGGCGAGGTAATACTTTCGTTTTCAATAAATGCTTTAAAAACGATTATATACTCAGATTAAAATAACGAAAGGGTAGTTTATAGTTAGATTATATAGTTACGAACCCAACCTGGAGCAAAGCGAATCTTTAGACGCATCCATAGACGAGTATTTTGAGAGATTTGTCATGGTGAAGAAGTCTGGGGGCACGTCCTCCGGCGCGTCCTCCACGCCGAAGCGTTCCCGAGCTGAGGATTCCCCTGGAGCAATCTCTCCTCCAGGAAATACCACGAGGACATTCTGAGGTCCATTGACACCCGCTTGGCCTCCCATGACTCCCGTTTATCCCTGGTGGAAGTCCTGCACAAGGAATTCCAGTCATTAAGAGAAGCGATGGAATACGGTAACCAGCAGGTGGAAAAATTGATGGCTGAAAACACCAGTCTGAAGAAGTCGGTGAAATCTATGTCAGAGGGTTTTAGCCGACTCCAAAATGAGAATAAATCTTTAAAGGAGGCCGTTTTAGACCTTCAAGCTCGTTCCATGAGGGACAACCTGGTGTTCTCAGGGATCCCGGAGAAACCTGATGAAGATCCTGAACAATCCGTCCAGGATTTCATCCGGAACCACCTGAAGCTTCCAGAAGACCTGGCGAACTCCATCACGTTTCACCGCGTCCATCGCCTAGGAGGAAGAAGACCCGAAGCCCAGAGACCCAGGCCCATTGTTGCTAAATTCGAACACTACAAACACAAAGAGCAGGTTCGGAGACAGGGGCCACAGCTGCGCGGACTGCCGTTCTCCGTGAACGACCAGTTCCCCCGGGAGATCCTGGACCGTCGCGAGTCCTCTTCCCGGTCCGGAGGAGGTTCATGACGGAGGGATCTCGTGCTGTCATCACCGTGGACAAGCTGTTCGTGAACGGACAACTGTACCGCGACTCCAACATCACGCCCTGGCTCTTCTAAAAAGGATGAGTACAAAATTTACTTTCTTTTCCTCTCTTTCTTTCTCACTAACTGGTGATTAGGTTAGATATAGTTACATAAACACTTGGTGATTAGATTAGATATAGTTTCATGAAACATTCTCGGTATATATTAATGTATTAATAATTCTTGCTCTGCTAGTCTCGGTAAGTTATAGGCTCACACTGGTGATTGCCTTTCTCTCTCTTTTTTTTATTTTCTCTATTTTTTTTTCTATCATGTTTAGAATTATCTCCCTCCCCCCCACCTCACTCCCTTTCCCCTTTTTTTTTCTTTTTTCCCTCTATGTCCCACTCTGCTGCACTTTCTTTCTCGGTTTGGTAAATTGGTACAAACACACATTTCACACATTTAGAATAACATGGCACACACACATACAACAGCTTTTCATGCAACATTACCACTTACATATAATGTTACTTTCAATGATTGGATTATGGATAAATTAAAGTTTGTCACCTGGAACGTAAACGGAGCCGGGAACACGGCAAAGAGATTAAAACTTCTTAACCAGATACAAACTCTGCAAGCAGACATTGTCCTACTGCAAGAAACTGATTTAGTTAAAGCTTCGGTAGATGCATTGGCCACGGCACAATTTCCGCATGTTTTCTCCGCCTGTTACAACTCCAGACAAAGAGGGGTAGCAATTCTCATTAATAAAAGAGTAAATTTCACCGTAAAGGACACACACATTGACTCAGAGGGTAGATATTTAATTTTAGTCTTGCAAATTCAAAGCTTGAATTTATGTATTTCTAATGTATATGGTCCAAATGTTGATGACTCTTCGTTTTTTCACTCTTTTTTCACCTCACTTTCTGCTCACCTAGACAACACAGTCATCATCGGAGGAGACCTCAACATGGTTCTGGACCCTGGAGTGGACAGGCTCAGTAATGCAGGGGGACACAGGAGTTGGCAGTCAGCAAGTATTGTTAAGTAATACATGAATGATCTGGGTCTTTGCGATACATGGCGCTCTTTACACCCAACCCTTAGGAACTACACTTTTTTCTCAGTCGTTCATCACTCATACTCTAGGTTAGATTATTTTTTAGTCAGTAGCTCTCTGATGAGAGATATCTCAGAATCACAAATTCACCCAATCATTATTAGCGATCACGCACCTGTTTCTTTCACTCTGGGGAAGAGGGGGAGCGTATCATCCTCCAAAGTTTGGAGATTTAATACATCATTGCTCAAAGACCCCGACTTTATTAATTTTTTTAAGAAAGAATGGGATATATTTTTACAAAATAACGACCAGCCGGAAATATCAGCGAGCGTTCTATGGGAAGCAGGAAAAGCAGTAATGCGAGGCAAAATAATTTCCTTTTCTTCAAATAAGAAAAAAAAAGACAACTTAAAAACAAAAGAATTAGAATGTGAAATAAAGACGCTAGAGGAGGCCTTCCAGACCTCTGCAGACGAACGTATCCTTAACAGAATAAGGAAAACTAAAATAGAATTAAATAAAATAATTGACGCAAAAACACAGTTTCTAGTACAAAGGCTTCGCCTGGAAAACTTTGCACATGCTAACAGATCGGGAAAATACTTAGCCAATCAATTAAAAATAAACAAAGAAAAAACAACCATAACATCCATTAAGGACCAGTCAGGGGGAGTTACACATGACCCCTGTTTAATAAATTCAGTCTTTAGAGACTTTTACTATAAATTATACTCGTCACAAATTGAACCATCTGATCAATCCATTAATGAGTTTCTTGGAGACATTAATCTGCCGAAGTTACATCAGGAACAGGTTACGAATTTAGACTCACCGCTCTCAATAGGAGAACTTCATGAAGCTCTTCAACATATGCCCAATAATAAAGCTCCGGGCCCAGATGGTTTCCCAGCTGAATTTTACAAGGAATTCTGGAGCATATTAGCACCAACATTTTATAAAATGATTCTAAATGCTAGGGAGAATAAAAGCTTACCCTTAAATATGAACTCTGCTAATATTAGTCTTTTATTAAAACCGGACAAAGATCCCTTGCTCCCATCGAGCTACCGCCCAATTTCATTGATAAATGTAGACCTTAAAATAATTAGCAAGGCCCTTACCGAACGTCTGAAAAGAGTCACCCCTTCTATTATACATCCGGATCAAACAGGCTTCATTAAAGGTAGACATTCGTCTACTAATATTCGCAGATTATTAAATATTATAGACTATTCGAGTATCAATAAACAGGAGACTACTATTATATCCTTAGACGCGGAAAAAGCATTTGATAAGGTAAATTAGAAGTTTCTATTGGCAACTTTGCATAAATTTGGATTTGGCGAATCTTTCATTGACTGGATAAAAATATTATACAGCTCTCCCAAGGCACGTATAAGGACAAATGATCAAATCTCTACAAGTTTTACCTTGCAAAGAGGCACTAGACAGGGTTCCCCTCTCTCTCCCTCATTATTTGCAATATGTATTGAACCTTTAGCAGCAGCTATTAGACAAAATCAAAATATTAAAGGTATACAATGTAAAATATTAGAGCACAAAATAAGTCTTTATGCGGATGACGTACTCCTCTTCCTCCAGAACTCACGATCTTCACTATCACAGACAATTGCACTTATAGAGGGATTTTCATCTCTGTCTGATTATTCTATTAATTGGTCTAAATCCACTGTTTTGTGTGTTAACTGCAATTTTAGGAATATAACCAATACTCAATTACAATCAGGGAACATTAGATATTTAGGCATAAACATCCCCCCTAGGCTGTCAGAGTTAATAAAATTAAATCATGTTCAGCTCATAAAGAAAATAGAAGATGATCTTTCCAGATGGAGCTCTCTCCCCATCTCGCTCATGGGTAGAATAGCCACCATTAAAATGATGGTTTTACCAAAAGTAAATTATTTTTTCTCAATGATACCATGCAAACCCCCTCTTTCCTGGTTTAAATCATTGGACTCATATGTTTCAAAATTTCTGTGGAAAAATAAAACTCCACGTATTAGTTTAAATCCAAAGAATATGGAGGTTTAGAGTTACCTAATTTTCAGTATTACTTCATAGCCAATAAATTACAGTATATTGTAAAATGGTCAAAAGATCATCCTTTAGATAGTCAATGGCTGGACTCAGAGCAAGTGTTTTTTAATGAACTAGAAATCTTAGAGTTACCATTCATTAGTCAAAGTATCAAACATCATCAATGTTTCAAAAGCATTAATATTAGCACAACTTTATCAGCTTGGTGGGAATTTCTTAAAGTAGCTAAAATTTCACTTTTTCCATGTGACCGTACACCCATATGGAACAACCCAGACATCGTGAAAAATGATAAAAAGATGGTTAATTTCGTTCAATGGAGAGATCAAGGAATACGGTTTTTACAGCACGTAATTGTAGGAGGACAGTTTGTACCTTTCATACACTTATTGTTCAATACGGAGTTAGCAGGAATACATTTTTAGAGTATCAACAACTTAAAGGAGCTTGAGGCCGGATTGTGGCAGGATTTATGAAAAAAATCCGTATACATTTTAAGTTTTCTAGTAATAATGTCAGATGAAGCGTTCCAAACCCAAAAGAATGAGCCCTCTAGTGCAGTGATTCTTAACCATAGGGCCGCGGCCCACACTTGGGCCGCGAGCGCCATCTAGTGGGCCGCAAAAAAAAAATCTGTTTTGTACGTTTGGGCCGCGGGGGCCGCGGGACTGCATAGCAACTCCCAACCAAATGAGGAGAAGACACTCAGCTAGCTGTACGTGTAATAGTAAGAGAAATGGTGTGTATTTACAGAGTAAATCCTTAATTTTGCACAGAGTAGGTTTAGATCAGCCAGTATCAGGGATCGATTAATTGGGTCTGCGCCCAGAGCGAGCGCGGCGTGATTATTTATCCTGACGCGTCCCCGCGGCCGGGGAGGTCGGTGCCGCTCGGGCTTGCGGGCTCCGTCGTTACTGCTGAATGATTGTACCATCCATGGATTGTACATGTAGATGCGTGGGCTGACGTGTCTGCTGGACTGGGCTGTTCGGGCTTTCTCAAAAGCATCGGAAAGACTCAGGTGCTCCGCAGCCAGAGAGCTGCGGGCTCCCCGTCTTAGCTGATCAGGCTCGGATGAAACCTGACGCGCTGAGTCCTCTGACAACTGATTAATGTAATATTTATGTAATATCTTAAATAAAGTACAATCAAACTAAGTTTTGCTTTGTAAAACTAAATATCGTTCCAGGCTCACCAATGTTTATATTAATTTATTATAAAAATGTGTTGAGACAATTAACAAAGAAAAGGGGAAATTCAAACTGCTGGTAGAGAAATAAAATAAGATAGCATTTGAAAAATAAAATAAAATGTATTTTATTTTTAAGAGAAAAAAATGTGTGTAATTCAAGTTACACATGTTAAGTGGCAAATATGTACTTTTTTTAATATAACAGTCAGATGCAGATGTATACAACTATAAGGCTACTTGAATATATACATACATATACACACACACATATATATATATATATATATATATATATATATATATATATATATATATATATATATATATATATATATATATATATAATGATGTTCTGGACCTTCGCTTGAGTGAATTTTCTCTAAATGGACCTCTTAAAGTTTTAGTTGAATACCCCTGCTATAAAGTGTTAATATTTAATGGGCCCCGGGCCACTCTGTACTGAAAAAATTGGGCCCCAAGGTCAGAAAGGTTAAGAACCCCTGCTCTAGTGTATCTCTCCTTTGCCTTGAACAGGCTGTGTGCTGCAAAATGTGCTGCAATTCGGTCCCGAATTTCCCGCGCTGTCCTGCGGATGTGACGTCACATGACGCTGCATGTGCGTTCTCCCCGTTCTCCCGTGCCGGCTTCACTGTTGGCTGCAGTACCCCCAACGGCCGTCGTGGTGAAGGGTGGCGCTAGAGAGTCTCATTTCTTAAAAGGAGCCTCAAGCTCCTTTAAGGCCATAATAAATAAAACATACAAAATTAGCCAATTAGATTTACAACTTCCCGCTAAGATAATAGATTTATTGAATCTAAGCACTTTAAAGTTGTTATCAAAACTCTACAGGTTAGTGTCTAAACTGGACAATTCAGTCTTACTCCCGATCTCCAAGTGGGAGGCGGATCTCTCTCTTAACACCGACCAGTTTTCTTGGTCACAAATATGCTTGAATACGTTTACTATGACTAAAAACCCAAACTTACAACTTATACAGTACAAAGTTCTTCATAGAATACATTATACTGGACAAAGGATGTTCCAGATGGGCTTTGTCACCTCTAATATCTGTTCACAATGCACAGAGAACACCCCAGATAATTATATGCATGCTTTATGGTTCTGTACACCGGTACAGAGGTTCTGGAAGGAGATTTGTGAGGATTTATCCACATGGATCAACCACAGAATCTCTCTCGGGCGGGGGGCGGTGGCTTGGGCATCTCCGGTTTTCCCGGGAGGGGCTGGGCCGTGGGCGTGGGGGTCCCGCTCGGAGGGCCCGGCCCTGCCTGGGTGGGGGGTGGCTGTCTGCGCTGGGGGGGCATTGCTGCCTTGGTCCTCCGTCGCTGGGCGGGGGCCAAGTGCCCCTGCAGATGTGGGGACTCCGTGACCCTTGGGGTGTCCGCCGGGGTGGCTCCGGGGGGGGTGGGGCCGGGTCCGGGGATCAGGCCTCTCCTGGCCGGGGGGTGCACGGGCGGGCGCGGCGGCGGGGTGGCACCATTCCCAGGTGTCTATGTCTTATGTTGTCAGTATGAATGGGGGGATGTTGGGCCATTTCCCCCTCCGTCTGGGGGCTCCGGCGGCGCCGGGGGCGCCCGTGGAGGTACGGTGGGGCCCTGGCCCGGCTCGGAGGGCCGGCCCCCGTCAACTGGAGGGCCGGTGGGGGAGCGCGGGTGTCTTACCAGGGCCGGCTTTGCTGGTCCTGCTTCCTGCCTCCGGCCTCCGCTCCCCCTCCTTCCCCCCCTACACGATTCATACGCACATAGGCGAGGGGCGGGGGGTCCGGGTCGTGGGGGGCATTGTCCCGCGTGGCCCGGCACTCCCCGCCTCACGGTTTTAACAGCAATGTAGACACTGCACATTCAAGACTTAATAAATACATTTGACAAGGACACGTAGTTCGGGAGGGGGGGTTGCCTCCCTCCTACTTCTCCCCTCTGTGGGGTTGCTGGTGGCCTGGGTTCCAGGTTCTTCTCCTCTGTGGGGTTGCTGGTGGCCTGGGTTCCAGGTTCTCCTCTGTGGGGTTGCTGGTGGCCTGGGTTCCAGGTTCTCCTCTGTGGGGTTGCTGGTGGCCTGGGTTCCAGGTTCTTCTCCTCTGTGGGGTTGCTGGTGGCCTGGGTTCCAGGTTCTTCTCCTCTGTGGGGTTGCTGGTGGTCTAGGTTCCAGGTTCTCCTCTGTGGGGTTGCTGGTGGCCTGGGTTCCAGGTTCTTCTCCTCTGGGGGGTTGCTGGTGGCCTGGGTTCCAGGTTCTTCTCTGTGGGGTTGCTGGTGGCCTGGGTTCCAGGTTCTTCTCCTCTGTGGGGTTGCTGGTGGCCTGGGTTCCAGGTTCTTCTCCTCTGTGGGGTTGCTGGTGGCCTGGGTTCCAGGTTCTTCTCTGTGGGGTTGCTGGTGGCCTGGGTTCCAGGTTCTTCTTCTCTGGGGGGTTGCTGGTGGTATGGGTTCCAGGTTCTTCTCCTCTGGGGGGTTGCTGGTGGCCTGGGTTCCAGGTTCTCCTCTGTGGGGTTGCTGGTGGCCTGGGTTCCAGGTTCTTCTCCTCTGTGGGGTTGCTGGTGGCCTGGGTTCCAGGTTCTTCTCCTCTGTGGGGTTGCTGGTGGCCTGGGTTCCAGGTTCTCCTCTGTGGGGTTGCTGGTGGCCTGGGTTCCAGATTCTTCTCTGTGGGGTTGCTGGTGGCCTGGGTTCCAGGTTCTTCCGTGTCGGCCTCCGGTCTCGCGGGTGGCGGGGTTGCCCCCTCCCACTATAGACACACTTCAGGTGGAGCTTTGTTTGGTTTATTACTTACACACACACACACACACACACACACACACACACACACACACACACACACACACACATACACATACACATACACATATACACACACACACACACACACACACACACACACACACACACACACACACACACATACACATACACATACACATATACACACACACACACACACACACACACACACACACACACGCATACACACACACAGACATACACACTGGATTCTTCACCTGCATGCTTGCTCTGTAGTTTTTGGGGTTAGTTAGCGGTAGCTTAGCTCAGACTGCGATCAGATCTCAAGATTTGGGTCGATTGCTGTTCGTGTTTTGGTCGACTCCGTGCCGGTTTCGTGTTTTGTTTGTGTTTTTTTGTTGCAGATTTCCAGTGCTTGACGTGTGTCTCCGTGTGTTCCTGCTTCCTGGATTGGCAGTGGATGTCGTCACCCCCCACCACCCCCCCCCCCCCAAAAAAAAAAAAAAAAAAAAAAAAAATCACTGGGTTTGTATGTGTATATTTATGTATGTGTACGCATATGTATGCGTATATATATGTATATATATTAAATATAGTAATAATGCACATATATATACCTTTGGTTTCTACCGTCATGGTATCAATCATTAATATGTGTGCAGACAAGGTGAAAAAAAAAAAAAAAAAAAAAAAGTGCTATATAGATAAACTTGAACTTGAACTTTGAACGGAGCCTGAGGGTTTAATCGCTGAATCAGTCACGTGGTCCAGCCAGGTTGCGAGATATCTGACCTTATCGTGTTCAGCCCCGCCCGGCTATTCATTCGCTCCTCGTCCGTTATAGGATCCATTATAAAATTATTTTATTTGTTCTGAAATCTTTACATGGTCTTGCACCTTCTCATATCTGAGGTCTTTTAACGGTTCATAGACCTTCTCGGGCTCTTAGGACAGCTGACCAGCTCTAACAGTCCCCCCCCATGGCTTAAGAGCAGGGAGACCAGGCCTCTTCTCCCCATCCGCTACCGTCTTCATTTCAAACTTCTCCTGACTGCTTACAAATCCCTCCACGGCCTCCTGGCCCCCACATACAGGTTCTCCTCTGTGGGGTTGCTGGTGGCCTGGGTTCCAGGTTCTTCTCCTCTGTGGGGTTGCTGGTGGTCTGGGTTCCAGGTTCTTCTCTGTGGGGTTGCTGGTGGCCTGGGTTCCAGGTTCTTCTTCTCTGGGGGGTTGCTGGTGGTATGGGTTCCAGGTTCTTCTTCTCTGTGGGGTTGCTGGTGGCCTGGGTTCCAGGTTCTTCTCCTCTGTGGGGTTGCTGGTGGCCTGGGTTCCAGGTTCTTCTCTGTGGGGTTGCTGGTGGCCTGGGTTCCAGGTTCTCCTCTGTGGGGTTGCTGGTGGCCTGGGTTCCAGGTTCTCCTCTGTGGGGTTGCTGGTGGCCTGGGTTCCAGGTTCTTCTCTGTTACCCCTTTTACACCAAGCTGGTTCCAGGGCTGGTGCTGGTGCTGGAGCTAGAGCCGGTTCGCGGTTGGTTCTTAAGTAAGAACCGTTTGCTTCTACACAGCTGGTGTTGGCCTGGAGCTGGCCAGAGAGACACGTCATCACGTCACCACGCCCCCTCGTTTTCATCCCTACCCTGATCAGGAAGCTGAGAGCCAAAAGCCGTTTTAATTTCAGCTGTAGCGCTGTTAATATGGCACTTTATTAAGTTTTAATATTTTTTCAGGTAAAGTAACCTTTAAGATCCCCAACCTGGGCTCAGTTTATCCAAATAACGCCTGTTAAGAAATTTGACCCGATGTTTTCGGAGATGAATTTCTGGCTGACTGCCGGCTCCGGAGCTGATTTATGGTTCCGCGTTAAATCGACGCAGTGCCTACGGTGTAGGGTACGGCTTACGGCGCCCGTCGCCGCGTAACCTATGCCGTAGGCTCTGCGTCGATCGTCACACCATATGAGGAAGCTGAGAGCCAAAAGCTGTTTTAATTTCAGCTGTAGCGCTGTTAATATGGCACTTTATTAAGTTTTAATATTTTTTTCAGGTAAAGTAACCTTTAAGATCCCCAACCTGGGCTCAGTTTATCCAAATAACGCCTGTTAAGAAATTTGAGCCGGCAGCTCCTCTCCTCTCCTCTCCTCTCCTCCTCCGTAACATACGCCGTAGGCTCTGCGTTGGTGTAACGTGGAACCAGAACCGCGGGCTGGGAGGCGTCCCCGCGGGCCGGGAATTTTTATGAAATAAATGGATGGAGCTGCGCTGCATCGGCGGGCTCCGCAGCCTCGCGTCCAAGCGTCCCAGAGCTGGAACGCTCCCCCGCGGGCTCGGACGCGAGGCTGCGCCGCTGCATCGGCGGCACGGAGCCCGCAGACGTTACTGTTGGTGGATTGTACCGTAGACCACTGCTGCTTCTGTTTTACATCCATTATTAAATAAATGGATGTAATAATAAAAGAGTCTGCTAACTTAACCGCCTTCTTCAACGCTACGTTGTTTAAAAACGGCGCTCTTCCGCGTTTATTCTGCTTTGGTGGTTCAGTAACACCGTCCCCAGCCCCGCCCCCAGCCCCCGACGTAACTGGTTCTTTGAGCTGGACCAGCAGCTCAAAGGGGCTGGCGTAGCACCCGTTTTGAGAGTCAGGAGCCGGAGCTTAGGCTGTGTAAAACCAAAGAACTGGTGCTAAGTCTGGCTCTAGCCCAGAACCAGCCCTGGAACCAGCTTGGTGTAAAAGGGGTATGTGGGGTTGCTGGTGGCCTGGGTTCCAGGTTCTTCCGTGTCGGCCTCCGGTCTCGCGGGTGGCGGGGTTGCTCCCTCCCACTATAGACACACTTCAGGTGGAGCTTTGTTTGGTTTATTACTTACACACACACACACACACACACACACACACACATACACATACACACACACATACATACACACACACACACACACACACACACACACACACACACACACACACACACACACACACACACACACACACACACACACACACACACACACACACACACACACACACACGCATACACACACACAGACATACACACTGGATTCTTCACCTGCATGCTGGCTCTCTAGTTTTTGGGTTTAGGTAGCGGTAGCGATAGCTTAGCTCAGACTGCGATCAGATCTCAAGATTTGGGTCGATTGCTGTTCGTGTTTTGGTCGGCTCCGTGCCGGTTTCGTGTTTTGTTTGTGTTTTTTTGTTGCAGATTTCCAGTGCTTGACGTGTGTCTCCGTGTGTTCCTGCTTCCTGGATTGGCAGTGGATGTCGTCATCCCCCACCATCCCCCCCCCCCCCCCAAAAAAAAAAAAAAAAAAAAAGTCACTGGGTTTGTATGTGTATATTTATGTATGTGTACGCATATGTATGCATATATATATGTATATATATTAAATATAGTAATAATGCACATATATATACCTTTGGTTTCTACCGTCATGGTATCAATCATTAATATGTGTGCAGACAAGGTGAAAAAAAAAAAAAAGAAAAAAAAAGTGCTATATAGATAAACTTGAACTTGAACTTTGAACGGAGCCTGAGGGTTTAATCGCTGAATCAGTCACGTGGTCCAGCCAGGTGGCAAGATATCTGACCTTATCGTGTTCAGCCCCGCCCAGCTATTCATTCGCTCCTCGTCCATTATAGGATCCATTATAAAATTATTTTATTTGTTCTGAAATATTTACATGGTCTAGAACCTTCTCATATCTGAGGTCTTTTAACGGTTCATAGACCTTCTCGGGCTCTTAGGTCAGCTGACCAGCTCTAACAGTCCCCCCCCCATGGCTTAAGAGCAGGGAGACCAGGCCTCTTCTCCCCATCCGCTACCGTATTCATTTCAAACTTCTCCTGACTGCTTACAAATCCCTCCGTGGCCTCCTGGCCCCACATACCAGTCTGATATTCTCCACCACCACGGTCTCCTGGCCCCCACATACCAGTCTGAGATTCTCCACCACCACGGCCTCCTGGCCCCCACATACCAGTCTGATATTCTCCACCACCACGGTCTCCTGGCCCCCACATACCAGTCTGAGATTCTCCACCACCACGGCCTCCTGGCCCCCACATACCAGTCTGATATTCTCCACCACCACGGTCTCCTGGCCCCCACATACCAGTCTGAGATTCTCCACCACCACGGCCTCCTGGCCCCCACATACCTGTCTGAGATTCTCCACCACCACGGCCTCCTGGCCCCCCACATACCAGTCTGATATTCTCCACCTCCACGGCCTCCTGGCCCCCACATACCAGTCTGAGATTCTCCACCACCACATCCATCTAGAGCATCCCGGTCAGCCCACCAACTGTTGTTTGAAGTGCCCAGGACCAGCTTAAAACCAGGGGGGACAGAGCCTTTGCTGTGGCCCCCAAACTCTGGTACTACTGGTACTATAACTGGTACTATAACTGGTACTACTGGTACTACTGGTACTATAACTGGTACTATAACTGGTACTACTGGTACTACTGGTACTATAACTGGTACTACTGGTACTACTGGTACTATAACTGGTACTATAACTGGTACTACTGGTACTATAACTGGTACTACTGGTACTATAACTGGTACTACTGGTACTATAACTGGTACTATAACTGGTACTACTGGTACTATAACTGGTACTACTGGTACTACTGGTACTATAACTGGTACTATAACTGGTACTACTGGTACTACTGGTACTATAACTGGTACTACTGGTACTACTGGTACTATAACTGGTACTATAACTGGTACTACTGGTACTATAACTGGTACTACTGGTACTATAACTGGTATTACTGGTACTATAACTGGTACTACTGGTACTATAACTGGTACTATAACTGGTACTACTGGTACTATAACTGGTACTACTGGTACTATAACTGGTACTATAACTGGTACTACTGGTACTATAACTGGAACTACTGGTACTATAACTGGTACTACTGGTACTATAACTGGTACTACTGGTACTATAACTGGTACTATAACTGGTACTATAACTGGTACTACTGGTACTACTGGTACTATAACTGGTACTACTGGTACTATAACTGGTACTATAACTGGTACTACTGGTACTATAACTGGTACTATAACTGGTACTACTGGTACTATAACTGGTACTATAACTGGTACTATAACTGGTACTACTGGTACTATAACTGGTACTATAACTGGTACTATAACTGGTACTACTGGTACTATAACTGGTACTACTGGTACTATAACTGGTACTATAACTGGTACTACTGGTACTATAACTGGTACTATAACTGGTACTATAACTGGTACTACTGGTACTATAACTGGTACTATAACTGGTACTACTGGTACTATAACTGGTACTACTGGTATTATAACTGGTACTACTGGTACTATAACTGGTACTACTGGTACTATAACTGGTACTACTGGTACTATAACTGGTACTATAACTGGTACTACTGGTACTATAACTGGTACTATAACTGGTACTACTGGTACTATAACTGGTACTACTGGTACTATAACTGGTACTATAACTGGTACTATAACTGGTACTACTGGTACTACTGGTACTATAACTGATACTACTGGTACTATAACTGGTACTATAACTGGTACTACTGGTACTATAACTGGTACTACTGGTACTATAACTGGTACTATAACTGGTACTACTGGTACTATAACTGGTACTATAACTGGTACTATAACTGGTACTACTGGTACTATAACTGGTACTATAACTGGTACTACTGGTACTATAACTGGTACTACTGGTACTATAACTGGTACTATAACTGGTACTATAACTGGTACTACTGGTACTATAACTGGTACTACTGGTACTATAACTGGTACTATAACTGGCTCTACTGGTACTATAACTGGTACTACTGGTACTATAACTGGTACTATAACTGGCTCTACTGGTACTATAACTGGTACTACTGGTACTATAACTGGTACTATAACTGGTACTACTGGTACTATAACTGGTACTACTGGTACTATAACTGGTACTATAACTGGTACTACTGGTACTATAACTGGTACTACTGGTACTATAACTGGTACTACTGGTACTATAACTGGTACTATAACTGGTACTATAACTGGCTCTACTGGTACTATAACTGGTACTTCTGGTACTATAACTGGTACTACTGGTACTATAACTGGGACAGAGCCTTTGCTGTGGCCCCCAGACTCTGGAACTCCCTTCCCCTACACCTCCGGGCGGCCCAGTCCTTACATATTTTAAAATCTCAGTTAAAGACCCACCTTTTTCCTTTGCTTTTAATTAGTGCCTTTTATACTGTCTTATTCAGATGTTTTCTCTTAGCCCTTTTCTAGTCCCTTTTTCATGTCTTCGCTTTTTAAAGCACTTTCTGTGAAGCACTTTGATTGCGGCTCAGCCGTTTGTTTCTGTGCTATATAAAATACAATTTGACTTGACTTGACTTGACTTGACTCTTCAGTAAGTGGCCCCGAACTCTGGACCGAGCTGCCGCTGCACCTACACCCGGCTCCTTCTATGGCTGTTTTTAAATATCATCTTAAAACTCATTTTTACTCTCTAGCTTTTAACTCGCCATGAGTGTTCATTTATCTGTTTTATGTTTTACATTGTCCTGTTTTGTTTTTATTTTTCTCCACTTGTCCAGCACTTTGGTCAGCGGTTGTTGTTTTAAAAGTGCTATATAGATAAACTTGAACTTGAACTTTGAACGGAGCCTGAGGGTTAAATGGCTGAATCAGTCACGTGGTGCAGCCAGGTGGCAAGATATCTGACCTTATCGTGTCCAGCCCCGCCCCTGAGTGAAGAAATCCTTCATTACTCAGAGTTTTTGTTCAGGGGAAGGTTAAACTGTCTGACAGTTGCTACGAAGAGGACGATGGCGCAGCAGGAAAACCAGCTCGACCCAGTTAAATTCTCTTGTTCCATCTGTTTGGATCTTTTAAAGGATCCGGTGACTGTTCCCTGTGGACACAGTTACTGTATGAAGTGTATTAAGGACTTCTGGGATGAAGGAGAGAAGAAACTCCCCAGCTGTCCTCAGTGTCGACGCACATTTATTCCGAGGCCTGAGCTCTTGAAAAACACCATGTTAGCTGATTTATTGGAGGAACTGAAGAAGACTGGACTCCAAGCTGCTCCTGCTGATCACTGCTATGCTGGACCTGGAGATGTGGCCTGTGATGTCTGCTCTGGGAGAAAACTGAAAGCTGTCAAGTCCTGTTTGGTCTGTCTGGCCTCTTACTGCCAGAAACACCTCCAACCTCACCGTGATTCATCTACATTCAAGAACCACCAGCTGGTGGATCCCTCCAAGAACCTGCAGGACAACATCTGCCCCCGTCATGGTGAGGTGATGAAGATGTTCTGTCGTACTGATCAGAAGTGTATCTGTTATCTCTGCTCTGTGGATGAACATAAAGGCCACGACACAGTCTCAGCTGCAGCAGAAAGGGCGGAGAGGCAGAGAGAGATGGAGGTGAGTCGACAACAAATCCAGCAGGAGATCCAGGACAGAGAGAAAGATGTGAAGCTGCTTCAGCAGGAGGTGGAGGCCATCGATCAGTCTGCTGATAAAACAGTGGAGGACAGTGAGGAGATGTTCACTGAGCTGATCTCTCTCCTCCAGAAGAGGAGGTCTGAGGTGAAGCAGCAGGTCAGATCCCAGCAGGAAACTGAAGTGAGGAGAGTCAGAGAGCTGGAGGAGAAGCTGCAGCAGGAGATCAGGGACCTGAAGAGGAGAGACGCTGAGATGAAGCAGTTCTCAGACATCGAGGATCACAACCAGTTCTTCCACAGCTGCCCCTCACTGCCACCACTCAGTCAGTCCAAACACTCCTCCAGCATCAGCATCCGTCATCTCACACACTCCTCCAGCATCAGCATCCGTCCTCTCAGGTACTGTATATTTACAACATATTTAACCGTTTACTTCGACATGCATGTCGGGGCACTCGTCACGTGATCATGATCTCCGCTCGTTACTCTGACGTAGAGGGGACGCTCAGGGAATTCCCTGTGGTTGACGAAATGGGAGAAACAATGGGTTAAAGCAATGAATTTAAATATCGCCTGTTTCCACTCCCTGGTTCCAAAGCCATTACAAATGATATTTTGTGGCTGGACGGCGCTCTGGTTAAGGTCTGGTTAGGTTATTGAACCACTTATGATTGGTTAGAAGTAGGGAACGGTTGACAACGGATCCCAATTGACTTCGCATAGGTACAAGATCCGTTGCGTCACATGGAATTGACCACTTTCAGTGCTGGTGCCACGGAAAATAGTGGTGAGAGGTCGTGGGCATTTCACGGATTTTTGTGAGATCCGGCTGGAAACGTCGCAGCTTCACATTAAGCCTGAATTATGGTTTTGCGTTAAATCGATGCAGAGCCTACTGCGTAGGGTACGCAGCAACGCGCGCCTTACGGTGTGCATCGCCACGTACCCTACGCGGTAGGCTCTGCATTGGTGTAACCATAAATCAGCCTTTATTCTGGCGAGATCTGAAAAAACTTTGCAACAACGAGCAAGCGAGTGATTATGTACATTCACTGAGTGAATATCGTGAAAGTAAAATATATATTTCTCGCTAGAAATGTAATCAAAACGCATTTTTATGCAGAAACTAACTCAAAATATTGATTTTTTTTCACTAAAAAAATGAGGAATGTCCGCCATGTTTTTTGGTGTCATGGCCAGAATCTTGAAAGTCACGTGACTTGGACGCAAAACTAATAGGCAGAAAAATGTAACAATTCAAGAGCTATTTTTGTAACTCCTCTACGTTTTTGCACTTTGGACCAACGTAGGCAGGGTACGTTTTTATGTGAGACTTGGTTGCGATCCTGCGACGATGCACATTACTTTTCTCAGTCAAAAGTGTTACCATGGCGACGATAGACGCCAAAAAGCGCCCCCCCCCACCCCAGAGTCCAGAGTCATTGTGATGGTACATCAACTTCCAACAGGTTTAATGAACCTCTGTCATGGTCTGAGGGGTCTGTATCTCCTTCACTGGCACTATGTAACTTTGAGGAGCATGGTAGGAACCCTGCCACACTAAAAAACTACAAATCTTTACGGCTTTGACTGCTTTACGGCATACGTCACTTCCCCCTCCTTCCCCATTCGCAGTCGAGACGAAAATGGGCGGGGCGTGGAGCGCAGAGCTCCGCAGAAGCTGGTAACCCGTTGCTGTGTTGTGGTTATTCTGTAACCATGGTAACCATGGTAACCCGTTGCTGCGTTGTAGCTGCAGCAGCTCCACACAACAGACGTGGGGAAAATATCGCTAATGGTTTAACTTTTCACCACTTTCCTGCTCGGAGGCAGAACCACGCAGGCCAAGTATCTGATATAACAGAGTAAAAGAGTGAAAGAGTCGTCGGCTCGCTTGGATCGCGGCTGTAACGACCAAACCTTCCACACAGTAAAGCCTGAATTATGGTTCTGCGTTAAATCGACGCGACCGAGGCTCTGCGTCGATTTAACGCAGAACCATAAACAGCCTTAAACCACAAACACTCACACAGACCGGGTTGGATCAAAACACGGGTTTTATTCCCCACTTCTCCAGCTAAACGCAGTTGCCTGCCAGCTCTCCGCGGTGCAATTAACCCCAATCTTCAGATAAAACTAGTTTGTTAGAGGAAAAAATATTAACTATATTTGTTGTTGCAGAAGAAAAAAATAATATCACGAGGAAAACAAAAATATTGCTCACGCCTCGGAGCCTCTTCAACATAATATAGCAGTCAAAAAAAAAGAAAAGAGAAGTAAGAGGGATACAAAACATGTACTGTATGTTGTACTATTATACTAATTTATTGAAACACATGGCTCTTCAGTAGGGATTTCATACGGATCCAAACCGTTAATAATCATTATTTTCTCCATATACCGCTCCCTGGCTTCCCTGTTTAAGGTATCCCGGTAAATTCCAGTTCCTTTCCAGCAGTTTAACATCTTTTTTTTTGCGTTCCGTCTGTTCCCTTGGTGAAACAGAAAAGCGTCCCGTCTTCTCTCAAAACAAATGCAGCGACGGGACAGGAGTTTTCCGGCAGTACGCGCTGGTGCTCATGGGAAACGTAGTGTTCTTTCTGGTAAAGCACTACCGCTTTTGTCCAAAAGATGCCGCCAAACTCAGAAAAGCTGAAAGTTACGTTGTGCTGTTTTAACTAAAGTTAGTCATCCTAGGCTCATACCAGTCCACATTATCCTCCTCTCTCTCCTCCTCTGATAGGAGCATTTGCACAGACTTATGAACAGCAGAAAATTCCTCCATGGCTTCATGAAATGATCTCAAACACCCGTTAACATGATCAACACTTCCACCATCCTGTAGTAATGCTTTGATTTCATTCATTTTTCTCGTGCACGCGCCCAGTCTTCCCTTGCGGGACGCTTTGAGTGTTTTTAACATGGTTTCTGCCTCCTGTGCGTTTTCTGGGACGTCCATTTTGTTTTTTTTCACTGTCGTTTGATGGTGTTGTATTTTATCTGTTTGTTTACGGAACAGCACCGTGCTCACGCGACGCTCCTTTAATTATCTTTCATCATGTGCGTCTGCAGACACATCCAACCTCAGTTTACTTCACAGACACTATTTGCACTCTTCTGTTTAGTTCACGTCATCACTTTCATTTCATAACATTTCCAGCAATCCGTAAACCGTATCCGTATAAATCCGTATCCGTAAACCAGTGCTGTTCATTCCTCTGATTTACTCACGACCTGAACTTATCCGTCCATAATACAACACAAACAACACCAGTCCCCACAAACCAATTCATATTCACCTTCTTTCAAATAAAGGATGAAGTAAATAAAGTTTATTTAGACTAACCAAGATGAACTTTGGCCTCAACAGGTACTTTCAGGACGTGGCAGCAGCCGTGTCAGAGGTCAGAGGTCGACTACAGGACATCCTGGGAGACACGTGGACAAACGTCTCACTGGCCGTTACTGACGTGGATGTTTTACTGTCCAAAGACCCAACGAGCAGAGCTGGATTCCTGAAGTATTCATGTGAAATCACTCTGGATCCAAACACAGTAAACACACGGCTGTTACTGTCAGAGCAGAACAGAAAGGTGACTCGGATGAACCAACGTCAGTCTTATTCTGATCATCCAGACAGATTCAGTAAATATCTTCAGGTCCTGAGTAGAGAGAGTCTGACTGGTCGTCATTACTGGGAGGTGGAGACGACAGCAGGTGTAGTTGCTGTAGCAGTTTCATACAAGAATATCAGCAGATCAGGGGGGGAAAGTAGATTTGGATATAATGATAAATCTTGGTCACTATATTGTTACCCAGGCAGTTATGGATTCTTTTACAACAGCATCAGCACCTCCGTCTCAGGTCCTCTGAGCTCCAGAATAGGAGTTTACGTGGATCACAGAGCAGGAGTTCTGTCCTTCTACAGCGTCTCTGGAACCACGACCCTCCTCCTCCACAGAGTCCAGACCTCTTTCACTCGGCCGCTACACGCTGGAGTCACGATTAACTACGGTACTGGATCCTCAGCTGAGTTCTGTAAACTCAAATAAGATAAAGAAATTCCTCTTCATGTCTTTATTTTTCTTCTTTTCTTCTTTCTCTGATGGACGGAGGGACGTTTTTGTTCTATAAGTCGGTGTCTTGTTGTTATTTCCTCTTTTGGAGGTGGATGTTGTTCTTTTGTAGTTTCACCTGGGATTTATTAATAATATTAACATGTTCTATTTCATTATAAAAACATAGAAATAAGCCTGTGTTGTAATTGTTAACTGTTAGTTTTGATGTGTTTTTATGTTGTATTTCTCTTTTCTTCCACTTCTTTAATATTATTTGTACTTTTGTATTGGACCAATCACCACCTCAAATTCCTTGTGTGTTAAACTGGTTGGAAATAAACTTCATTCTGATTGTGATAGCGATAGCGATGGCGATAGCGATTGCGATTGCGATTGCGATAGCGATAGCGATAGCGATATCGATAGCGATAGCGATAGCGATAGCGATAGCGATAGCGATAGCGATTGTGATTGTGATAGTGATAGTGATAGTGATAGTGATTGTGATTGTGATAGTGATAGTTATAGTGATGGTGATTGTGATGAACTCCACCAGACCTTCTTCATCTCTGATTTCACGTCTGCATTCAGACTCGTTTCCTCCTTCATTATCAAACCAAAGGTTCTTGTTTTCTAAAGATAAACATATAGTTTATGTAGTAAATGATTCCAGAGATGTTAGTGACAGCAGCATCGCAGCAAACGGTTGAGTGAAGCCTCTAGTTGGTGTGAGAGTGTTGGGGCCGGTAGTCGTCGCTGCAGCTGCAGGACCAGACTAGATCTGCACATCACATGTTGCTGATTTCCAAACCTGTTGACCATGTTTCATGTTTAACAATCTGAATATTTAGTAAGAAATAAAACTTCTGATGTTCTAAAAAAAACCATTGAGATCTTCTTTTTTGTTGTGTGGTAGAGAAGTCTTGCAGGAGAGTTATGAGATATGAGGAGTTACGGAGAATTACAAGAATTCCTCTTATTCAAAACACACATTTCAACTCCGACCCCGGCAGCTCTGCTGTCAGGTCCAAACTGACCCTCAGAGACTCGGCTAAGTCTGCTGAATATTAACAAGAGACAGAGACATCGGTTCAGGTTAAATACTGGCGAGGAGAGAAGTCAGAGGACGTGCAGTCCCAATGCTGCAAACGTCTCTGTCCGTCTCTGATTCGTCTCCTCTTTTTATTACTTTGGGAACTGATTACACGAGCACCTGCAGCATCAGGGTTAAGGCTGCTCATGCTCAGAAATCATTAGCTCACAATAGTAGAACAATACTAGCAGTCAGTTAATATCTTTAGCCTAGATGCGGTCAGGCCTCGCCCTCCGTTGGAATCTGGCCGTTTCCTTCCTGCTTGAAAGAACACGTTCACACACTACTGGTTGGTAAGAGGACGTGCGCTACCCCCACATTCTGAGCTTGACAGAGCAGCTTGGTCTAGTCACAATCTCCCTGGTGGAATGAAAACAAAACGCTCCTCCAGGACTCCTGTGGACCGGTATCAGAACTATACCGAGCTGATAACAGGACTATGAATGAGGAGCAGATCTGGGGCAAAGTTCACAGACTTACCGCTCACTCACACACACTCTTTGAACCCTCTGCAACGCCAACTAGCTCTGTGGAAGTCGCACAGCCACGGGACCAAAAGATCCTAGCAAAGGGCCTTCTGCATTGCAACATAGTCAAAAATCAGCCTCCCAGCTCAAAGCGTTAGTGAATTGTGCAAAAAACACACAAAAAAGGCCCGAAAAGCAACACACGCGGTGACCTTTGACACTTCCGAAGGTCACACAGATCTGAAACTCGGCACAGTGGATGAGAGTCACCTCCTGATACAGAGTCTAGAATTTCAGCCTCCTAGCTCAAAGCGTTAGTGAACTGTGCAAAAATAGACACGAAATAGGCCTCATAGGCAAACCTATAACAATACATAACAAACCTCCTGTGCCTACTGAGCATTAATAACATGTCATAATCGAAGGAGAACTAATTAAAACGGATGTCCTTAACACAAACCTATTGTATTATTGAATTATCAAGGACACTTTCGTGCTTTTGTGTTTAGAAATGTTAAAGATATTTAAAGAAAACCATAACACAATGAGGAAAATACTATGGCGAACAAGTCGTGCCCAGAGCGTGTCTCGAACCACAGTCTCCCAGACCACAGTCAACTGCACTAACCAGTCTCCCAGACCACAGTCAACTGCACTAACCAGTCTCCCAGACCACAGTCAACTGCACTAACCAGTCTCCCAGACCACAGTCAACTGCACTAACCAGTCTCCCAGACCACAGTCAACTGCACTAACCAGTCTCCCAGACCACAGTCAACTGCAATAACCAGTCGGCCAAATGCTGATGTGTTGCCCAGGCGGGCAAGGCCTTATCTTATCTGTGGTCGTTACACTATGTTCCAAAAAGTATTGTTTTTAATGGACAAGATCTGGCATTTTACGTTGAATTCTATTGTTCAGGTTTTAAAATTCTAACTAAATACATAAAAAAGGGAGGTGAGGTGTGAGCTTCATAACAAAACTTCTGTGCCTACTGAGCATTAATAACATGGGGTTAGCCATAGAAAGGGGCGATAACAGCCTCCTGCGCCTACTAGTAGGTAGAGTAGGGCCATACTGGCCCATATCTATGGGATGATTGTTATCGTTTTGTCCTTCATTCCATGGTATGACAGCAGTCAAATCGGATGACGGATCCCATTGACTTCACATAGTACTATATCCGTGGTGCTCCCATTAAAACCTCAATAAAACACTACTAAAAGGCCGCTCGGTGGCGCAGTGGGTTAAGCAGCGGGCCATATACTGAGGCTACAGTCCTCCTCCTGCAGCGGTCGCGGGTTCGAATCCAGCCCGCGCACCTTTGCTGCGTGTCTTCCCCGTTCTCTCTCTCTACCCCTTTCCAGTCTGAATCTCCAATAAAGGGCCACTAGAGCCCAAAAAAAAAAAAAAAAAAAAACACTACTAAAACAGCGTTAAAAACATGCTTTTACAGCGCAGCACAGGGCAGCGAACGCACCACGAGATGTGGTAGTATCGCGAGAACGAGGCAGCAGAATCCAACATGGCGAGGTAATACTTTCGTTTTCAATAAATGCTTTAAAAACGATTATATTCTCAGATTAAAATAACGAAAGGGTAGTTTATAGTTAGATTATATAGTTACGAACCCAACCTGGAGCAAAGCGAATCTTTAGACGCATCCATAGACGAGTATTTTGAGAGATTTGTCATGGTGAAGAAGTCTGGGGGCGCGTCCTCCGGCGCGTCCTCCACGCCGAAGCGTTCCCGAGCTGAGGATTCCCCTGGAGCAATCTCTCCTCCAGGAAATACCACCGAGGACATTCTGAGGTCCATTGACACCCGCTTGGCCTCCCATGACTCCCGTTTATCCCTGGTGGAAGTCCTGCACAAGGAATTCCAGTCATTAAGAGAAGCGGTGGAATACGGTAACCAGCAGGTGGAAAAATTGATGGCTGAAAACACCAGTCTGAAGAAATCGATGAAATCTATGTCAGAGGGTTTTAGCCGGCTCCAAAATGAGAATAAATCTTTAAAGGAGGCCGTTTTAGACCTTCAAGCTCGTTCCATGAGGGACAACCTGGTGTTCTCAGGGATCCCGGAGAAACCTGATGAAGATCCTGAACAATCCGTCCAGGATTTCATCCGGAACCACCTGAAGCTTCCAGAAGACCTGGCGAACTCCATCACGTTTCACCGCGTCCATCGCCTAGGAGGAAGAAGACCCGAAGCCCAGAGACCCAGGCCCATTGTTGCTAAATTCGAACACTACAAACACAAAGAGCAGGTTCGGAGACAGGGGCCACAGCTGCGCGGACTGCCGTTCTCCGTGAACGACCAGTTCCCCCGGGAGATCCTGGACCGTCGCCGAGTCCTCTTCCCGGTCCGGAGGAGGTTCATGACGGAGGGATCTCGTGCTGTCATCACCGTGGACAAGCTGTACGTGAACGGACAACTGTACCGCGACTCCAACATCACGCCCTGGCTCTTCTAAAAAGGATGAGTACAAAATTTACTTTCTTTTCCTCTCTTTCTTTCTCACTAACTGGTGATTAGGTTAGATATAGTTACATAAACACTTGGTGATTAGATTAGATATAGTTTCATGAAACATTCTCGGTATATATTAATATATTAATAATTCTTGCTCTGCTAGTCTCGGTAAGTTATAGGCTCACACTGGTGATTGCCTTTCTCTCTCTTTTTTTTTATTTTCTCTATTTTTTTTTCTATCATGTTTAGAATTATCTCCCTCCCCCCCACCTCACTCCCTTTCCCCTTTTTTTTTCTTTTTTCCCTCTATGTCCCACTCTGCTGCACTTTCTTTCTCGGTTTGGTAAATTGGTACAAACACACATTTCACACATTTAGAATAACATGGCACACACACATACAACAGCTTTTCATGCAACATTACCACTTACATATAATGTTACTTTCAATGATTGGATTATGGATAAATTAAAGTTTGTCACCTGGAACGTAAACGGAGCCGGGAACACGGCAAAGAGATTAAAACTTCTTAACCAGATACAAACTCTGCAAGCAGACATTGTCCTACTGCAAGAAACTCATTTAGTTAAAGCTTCAGTAGATGCATTGGCCAGGGCACAAATTCCGCATGTTTTCTCCGCCTGTTACAACTCCAGACAAAGAGGGGTAGCAATTCTCATTAATAAAAGAGTAAATTTCACCGTAAAGGACACTCACATTGACTCAGGGGGTAGATATTTAATTTTAGTCTTGCAAATTCAAAGCTTGAATTTATGTATTTCTAATGTATATGGTCCAAATGTTGATGACTCTTCGTTTTTTCACTCTTTTTTCACCTCACTTTCTGCTCACCTAGACAACACAGTCATCATCGGAGGAGACTTCAACATGGTTCTGGACCCTGGAGTGGACAGGCTAGGTTAGATTATTTTTTAGTCAGTAGCTCTCTGATGAGAGATATCTCAGAATCACAAATTCACCCAATCATTATTAGCGATCACGCACCTGTTTCTTTCACTCTGGGGAAGAGGGGGAGCGTATCATCCTCCAAAGTTTGGAGATTTAATACATCATTGCTCAAAGACCCCGACTTTATTAATTTTTTTAAGAAAGAATGGGATATATTTTTACAAAATAACGACCAGCCGGAAATATCAGCGAGCGTTCTATGGGAAGCAGGAAAAGCAGTAATGCGAGGCAAAATAATTTCCTTTTCTTCAAATAAGAAAAAAAAAGACAACTTAAAAACAAAAGAATTAGAATGTGAAATAAAGACGCTAGAGGAGGCCTTCCAGACCTCTGCAGACGAACGTATCCTTAACAGAATAAGGAAAACTAAAATAGAATTAAATAAAATAATTGACGCAAAAACACAGTTTCTAGTACAAAGGCTTCGCCTGGAAAACTTTGCACATGCTAACAGATCGGGAAAATACTTAGCCAATCAATTAAAAATAAACAAAGAAAAAACAACCATAACATCCATTAAGGACCAGTCAGGGGGAGTTACACATGACCCCTGTTTAATAAATTCAGTCTTTAGAGACTTTTACTATAAATTATACTCGTCACAAATTGAACCATCTGATCAATCCATTAATGAGTTTCTTGGAGAAATTAATCTGCCGAAGTTACATCAGGAACAGGTTACGAATTTAGACTCACCGCTCTCAATAGGAGAACTCCATGAAGCTCTTCAACATATGCCCAATAATAAAGCTCCGGGCCCAGATGGTTTCCCAGCTGAATTTTACAAGGAATTCTGGAGCATATTAGCACCAACATTGTATAAAATGATTCTAAATGCTAGGGAGAATAAAAGCTTACCCTTAAATATGAACTCTGCTAATATTAGTCTTTTATTAAACCGGACAAAGATCCCTTGCTCCCATCGAGCTACCGCCCAATTTCATTGATAAATGTAGACCTTAAAATAATTAGCAAGGCCCTTACCGAACGTCTGAAAAGAGTCACCCCTTCTATTATACATCCGGATCAAACAGGCTTCATTAAAGGTAGACATTCCTCTACTAATATTCGCAGATTATTAAATATTATAGACTATTCGAGTATCAATAAACAGGAGACTACTATTATATCCTTAGACGCGGAAAAAGCATTTGATAAGGTAAAATGGAAGTTTCTATTGGCAACTTTGCATAAATTTGGATTTAGCGAATCTTTCATTGACTGGATAAAAATATTATACAGCTCTCCCAAGGCACGTGTAAGGACAAATGATCAAATCTCTACAAGTTTTACCTTGCAAAGAGGCACTAGACAGGGTTGCCCTCTCTCTCCCTCATTATTTGCAATATTTATTGAACCTTTAGCAGCAGCTATTAGACAAAATCAAAATATTAAAGGTATACAATGTAAAATATTAGAGCACAAAATAAGTCTTTATGCGGATGACGTACTCCTCTTCCTCCAGAACTCACGATCTTCACTATCACAGACAATTGCACTTATAGAGGGATTTTCATCTCTGTCTGATTATTCTATTAATTGGTCTAAATCCACTGTTTTGTGTGTTAACTGCAATTTTAGGAATATAACAAATACTCAATTACAATCAGGGAACATTAGATATTTAGGCATAAACATCTCCCCTAGGCTGTCAGAGTTAATAAAATTAAATCATGTTCAGCTTATAAAGAAAATAGAAGAGGATCTTTCCAGATGGAGCTCTCTTCCCATTTCACTCATGGGTAGAAAAGCCACCATTAAAATGATGGTTTTACCAAAAGTAAATTATTTTTTCTCAATGATACCATGCAAACCCCCTCTTTCCTGGTTTAAATCGTTGGACTCATATGTATCAAAATTTCTGTGGAAAAATAAAACTCCACGTATTAGTTTAAAGACATTGCAAAAATCCAAAGAATATGGAGGTTTAGAATTACCTAATTTTCAGTATTACTTCATAGCCAATAAATTACAGTATATTGTAAAATGGTCAAAAGATCATCCTTTAGATAGTCAATGGCTGGACTCAGAGAAAGTGTTTTGTAATGAACTAGAAATCTTAGAGTTACCATTTATTAGTCAAAGTATCAAACATCATCAATGTTTCAAAAGCATTAATATTAGCACAACTTTATCAGCTTGGTGGGAATTTCTTAAAGTAGCTAAAATTTCACTTTTTCCATGTGACCGTACACCCATATGGAACAACCCAGACATCGTGAAAAATGATAAAAAAGATGGTTAATTTCGTTCAATGGAGAGATCAAGGAATACGGTTTTTACAGCACGTAATTGTAGGAGGACAGTTTGTACCTTTCAATACACTTATTGTTCAATACGGAGTTAGCAGGAATACATTTTTAGAGTATCAACAACTTAAGGCCATAATAAATAAAACATACAAAATTAGCCAATTAGACTTACAACTTCCCGCTAAGATAATAGATTTATTGAATCTAAGCACTTTAAAGTTGTTATCAAAACTCTATAGGTTAGTGTCTAAACTGGACAATTCAGTCTCTCTCCCGATCTCCAAGTGGGAGGCGGATCTCTCTCTTAACACCGACCAGTTTTCTTGGTCACAAATATGCTTAAATACGTTTACTATGACTAAAAACCCAAACTTACAACTTATACAGTACAAAGTTCTTCATAGAATACATTATACAGGACAAAGGATGTTCCAGATGGGCTTTGTTCACCTCTAATATCTGTTCACAGTGCACAGAGAACACTCCTGATAATTATATGCATGCTTTATGGTTCTGTACACCGGTACAGAGGTTCTGGAAGGAGATTTGTGAGGATTTATCCACATGGATCAACCACAGAATCCCAGTGTGCCCCACGGTATGTATATTAGGTCACCTGGGAGACACTCAAATGGAACCTAATTGGACACACCGGGTTCTCACTGCCTTATGTATCGCAAAGAAAACCATTCTAGTAAATTGGAAACAAAAATCCAGTTTATGTATCAACCATTTTAAGAATCTTTTATCAGACCATATTAGTAGTGAGATAATGTCTGCCTCCACTGAACAACATTCGGCTGAATTGCACTCTCTGTGGTCCCCGATTATTGGCTTCGTTACCTAGTGGGGGCGGGGGGGTGGTGATCTCGTAGCCTTTGGGGTTGGGGGTCGGCTTGGGGGGTCTGGGGCGCGGGCTTCTGGTGGCCCCTGGGGGGCAGTGGGGGGGGCCGTGGGGCCCTGTCCCTGGCCGGTGGGGGCCTTGGGGGCCTATGGGGGGGGTTGCCTCATGGCGGTGGGGGGGGTGGCTGGGGGGGGCTCGGGCGGGGGGCGGTGGCTTGGGCATCTCCGGTTTTCCCGGGAGGGGCTGGGCCGTGGGCGTGGGGGTCCCGCTCGGAGGGCCTGGCCCTGCCTGGGTGGGGGGTGGCTGTCTGCGCTGGGGGGGCATTGCTGCCTTGGTCCTCCGTCGCTGGGCGGGGGCCAAGTGCCCCTGCGGATGTGGGGACTCCATGACCCTTGGGGTGTCCGCCGGGGTGGCTCCGGGGGGGGTGGGGCTGGGTCCGGGGATCGGGCCTCTCCTGGCCGGGGGGTGCACGGGCAGGCGCGGCGGCGGGGTGGCACCATTCCCAGGTGTCTATGTCTTATGTTGTCAGTATGAATGGGGGGATGTTGGGCCATTTCCCCCTCCGTCTGGGGGCTCCGGCGGCGCCGGGGGCGCCCGTGGAGGTACGGTGGGGCCCTGGCCCGGCTCGGAGGGCTGGCCCCCGTCAACTGGAGGGCCGGTGGGGGAGCGCGGGTGTCTTACCAGGGCCGGCTTTGCTGGTCCTGCTTCCTGCCTCCGGCCTCCGCTCCCCCTCCTTCCCCCCCTACACGATTCATACGCACATAGGCGAGGGGCGGGGGGTCCGGGTCGTGGGGGGCACTGGCACTCCCCGCCTCACGGTTTTAACAACAATGTAGACACTGCACATTCAAATACATTTGACAAGGACACGTAGTTCGGGAGGGGGGGTTGCCTCCCTCCTACTTCTCCCCTCTGTGGGGTTGCTGGTGGCCTGGGTTCCAGGTTCTTCTCCTCTGTGGGGTTGCTGGTGGTCTGGGTTCCAAGTTCTTCTCCTCTGGGGGGTTGCTGGTGGCCTGGGTTCCAGGTTCTCCTCTGTGGGGTTGCTGGTGGCCTGTGTTGTGCGACTCGGGTAGCTTGGCTGATTAGTTATCCAAGGCCATAAATTAATATTATTAATAATTATTAATAATTAATAAAGTGGACTATTTATCAAATTGAATTACCAATATGATAATAATTCTCGTCGGGGCACCACTCCGGGGGCCTTAAATCCGGAGAAATTTGATAACTAAACAGCAGAAAATCAGTCTCATTATGATTTGAATTATCCTGCAGAACAGCAAATCTTACAATATCTTACAGAATAACAGTGAAGGCGTGATATCCGAACACTGGGCTCTGCTTAAACAAATCAACTTGTGACCAAATCTTGCATGAAATAACACAACCACTCATTAAGAATCAATCAGAATTTATTTACATACGGGTATCAAAAGGGATGTAAATAAATACCCGAATAAATCTGATGGCACACGACATTATTATAAAACCATTAACTAACAAGAAAAACAACAATCAATAAAATTAAACATAAACGTTAAATGCATGGAATGAAAAATCAATCAAGCAATAATAAAAATGATATCACGAACATGTACGGTTTAAAATATTGCAGTGTTAAAGAAGCCGGGGTATTTAAAGATGGCGGAAACTCTGTGGTATTTAAGCATGGACGCGCCCTCTGGGCCACGTGCAATCGGACCGGATGGCGAACGCAGCATTTAAAACGTGCCTACGGCAGAAAACAACGACTACCAAATAATCAAACATGATAATGATAACAATGATGATGTAATCTCAGCTCTGAACACAGATTTAGCTCTGTAACACGTTCTTAAGTTACTGATAAACAGAGATCCCGACTTCACACAGTTCTGAACCGTTCTTAGTCCTACTGATCTGCCGTTCCCGGGCTCACGTTTCCTCGGGGATCCGGATCGGATGCCTGCGGGTTCTGTGACTGGGCCGTCCCTTCCCCTGAAACGGATTAGACAGCGGCGGGGCCGCCTCGTGCCGGGCCGTGGTTCCGGACCAAACGGAGGCTCACACGCATTCCTAGGCGCGGCGGGGGACCGGTCTCTCCTGCCGTGCTTCCCTCTCTGCGCCGGTCGCCGACGCGCGGCCGTCCGGGCCCCGGGAGAGCTCACGCCGGCGAGACGCCGGCCGTCCGTCCCGATCCCTGCGCTGACAGGGGCTCGGAGCGGGGAGGGGGGGGTTCAGTCGCAGCTGTGTCCCGATCTGGTTGCCGGGAGCGCGTGGGCGTCGGAAGCTTGGATCTGTGAACTTAGAGGACAGAGTTAGTGGAAGCCGGAGCCTCCCCGGGGGACCGCCGCTTCAACCGCGGCTTCAACGGGCTGCAGGTCCAACGGAGCGGCCCGATGGGGGCCTTACACCTCCCCCCAGCCGGGGGGAGAACGGAAGATGGGATCTTGGCACAGAGCCAAACGATCCAGCTCGGATGAGATCTAGTGGAGAAGGAAAAGAGATGCAGCCGGCGCTGTCTGCGCCGCGGGTCCTCGCTGACCCCCCGACCAGACCACGCTGCAGATCCCCCCCTTTGGGGGGGGGGGAAAGCCGTGGTCCCTTTGGCCCGGAGCCAGAAAAGACGTCCTGCTCACCAGTTGAATGAAGGAAGAAGAGCCAAAGTCTCGGTGCAGCACGGAGTTTTGTATCTCCGCGCGCTGCGATGACGTCATCAGTGCCTCGCTCGGGATTGGGTGCGCGTCGCTCTCAGGCGCCGCCCCATCCCGCAAGGCATGCTGGGATTGTAGTTCATGGCACAGTCGCCATTTTATGAGGCACATTAAAGCCAGTTCCAGGCTGGGGGGGTTGCTGGTATTTAAGAAGCAGTACCATTTTGGAGGCCTGGTTTTCGGGCTCCGCTGTGTCCGGCCCCCCCCAGGGGGTGTCGTAAATCCCCAGGGAGTCTGTTTCCCTGGCAGAAACTTTCCTTGCTTGCTTTGATCCGTTTTGACCCCCCCTCTAGGGGTCATAAACTTGCTATCTCGGGCTAGGCAGTGGGGTCGCAAACGGACTATCTCGGCCGAGATCACCAGGAGGCACATTGCAGCCGATTTTCAGCTGAGCCGTTTCAAAGTTGGATATACACATTCACAAAGTGTTCATACATTTTATAAGTTCACATGGGCACATGGGCGAGCACAACACCTGGGTTCCAGGTTCTTCTCCTCTGTGGGGTTGCTGGTGGCCTGGGTTCCAGGTTCTTCTCCTCTGTGGGGTTGCTGGTGGCCTGGGTTCCAGGTTCTTCTCCTCTGGGGGGTTGCTTGTGGTCTGGGTTCCAGGTTCTCCTCTGTGGGGTTGCTGGTGACCTGGGTTCCAGGTTCTTCTCTGTGGGGTTGCTGGTGGCCTGGGTTCCAGGTTCTTCTTCTCTGTGGGGTTGCTGGTGGCCTGGGTTCCAGGTTCTTCTCTGTGGGGTTGCTGGTGGCCTGGGTTCCAGGTTCTTCTCTGTGGGGTTGCTGGTGGCCTGGGTTCCAGGTTCTTCTTCTCTGTGGGGTTGCTGGTGGCCTGGGTTCCAGGTTCTTCTCCTCTCAGGGGTTGCTGGTGGTCTGGGTTCCAGGTTCTTCTCCTCTGGGGGGTTGCTGGTGGCCTGGGTTCCAGGTTCTCCTCTGTGGGGTTGCTGGTGGCCTGGGTTCCAGGTTCTTCTCTGTGGGGTTGCTGGTGGCCTGGGTTCCAGGTTCTTCCGTGTCGGCCTCCGGTCTCGTGGGTGGCGGGGTTGCCCCCTCCCACTATAGACACACTTCAGGTGGAGCTTTGTTTGGTTTATTACACACACACACACACACACACACACACATACACACATACATACATACACACACACACACACACACACACACACACACACACACACACACACACACACACACACACACACACACACACACACACACACACACACACACACACACACACACACTGGATTCTTCACCTGCATGCTTGCTCTGTAGTTTTTGGGGTTAGGTAGCGGTAGCGATAGCTTAGCTCAGACTGCGATCAGATCTCAAGATTTGGGTCGATTGCTGTTCGTGTTTTGGTCGGCTCCGTGCCGGTTTCGTGTTTTGTTTGTGTTTTTTTGTTGCAGATTTCCAGTGCTTGACGTGTGTCTCCGTGTGTTCCTGCTTCCTGGATTGGCAGTGGATGTCGTCACCCCCCACCACCCCCCCCCCCCAAAAAAAACAAAAAAAAGTCACTGGGTTTGTATGTGTATATTTATGAATGTGTACGCATATGTGTGCGTATATATATGTATATATATTAAATATAGTAATAATGCACATATATATACCTTTGGTTTCTACCGTCATGGTATCAATCATTAATATGTGTGCAGACAAGGTGAAAAAAAAAAAAAAAAAAAAAGGTGCTATATAGATAAACTTGAACTTGAACTTTGAACGGAGCCTGAGGGTTTAATCGCTGAATCAGTCACGTGGTCCAGCCAGGTGGCAAGATATCTGACCTTATCGTGTCCAGCCCCGCCCGGCTATTCATTCGCTCCTCGTCCGTTATAGGATCCATTATAAAATTATTTTATTTGTTCTGAAATCTTTACATGGTCTTGAACCTTCTCATATCTGAGGTCTTTTAACGGTCCATAAACCTTCTCGGGCTCTTAGGTCAGCTGACCAGGTCTAACAGTCCCCCCCCCCATGGCTTAAGAGCAGGGAGACCAGGCCTCTTCTCCCCATCCGCTACCGTCTTCATTTCAAACTTCTCCTGACTGCTTACAAATCCCTCCACGGCCTCCTGGCCCCCACATACCGGTCTGAGATTCTCCACCACCACGGCCTCCTGGCCCCCACATACCAGTCTGAGATTCTCCACCACCACGGCCTCCTGGCCCCCACATACCAGTCTGATATTCTCCACCACCACGGCCTCCTGGCCCCCACATACCAGTCTGAGATTCTCCACCACCACATCCATCTAGAGCATCCCCGTCAGCCCACCAACTGTTGTTGGAAGTGCCCAGGACCAGCTTAAACCCAGGGGGGACAGAGCCTTTGCTGTGGCCCCCAAACTCTGGTACTACTGGTACTATAAGTGGTACTACTGGTACTATAACTGGTACTACTGGTACTATAACTGGTACTACTGGTACTATAACTGGTACTATAACTGGCTCTACTGGTACTATAACTGGGACAGAGCCTTTGCTGTGGCCCCCAGACTCTGGAACTCCCTTCCCCTACACCTCCGGGCGGCCCAGTCCTTACATATTTTAAAATCTCAGTTAAAGACCCACCTTTTTCCTTTGCTTTTAATTAGTGTCTTTTATACTGTCTTATTCAGATGTTTTCTCTTAGCCCTTTTCTAGTCCCTTTTTCATGTCTTCGCTTTTTAAAGCACTTTCTGTGAAGCACTTTGATTGCGGCTCAGCCGTTTGTTTCTGTGCTATATAAAATACAATTTGACTTGACTTGACTTGACTCTTCAGTAAGTGGCCCTGAACTCTGGACCGAGCTGCCGCTGCACCTACACCCGGCTCCTTCTATGGCTGTTTTTAAATATCATCTTAAAACTCATTTTTACTCTCTAGCTTTTAACTCGCCATGAGTGTTCATTTATCTGTTTTATGTTTTACATTGTCCTGTTTTGTTTTTATTTTTCTCCACTTGTCCAGCACTTTGGTCAGCGGTTGTTGTTTTTAAAGTGCTATATAGATAAACTTGAACTTGAACTTTGAACGGAGCCTGAGGGTTTAACGGCTGAATCAGTCACGTGGTCCAGCCAGGTGGCAAGATATCTGACCTTATCGTGTCCAGCCCCGCCCCTGAGTGAAGAAATCCTTCATTACTCAGAGTTTTTGTTCAGGGGAAGGTTAAACTGTCTGACAGTTGCTACGAAGAGGACGATGGCGCAGCAGGAAAACCAGCTCGACCCAGTTAAATTCTCTTGTTCCATCTGTTTGGATCTTTTAAAGGATCCGGTGGCTATTCCCTGTGGACACAGTTACTGTATGAAGTGTATTAAGGACTTCTGGGATGAAGGAGAGAAGAAACTCCCCAGCTGTCCTCAGTGTCGACGCACGTTTATTCCGAGGCCAGAGCTGCTGAAAAACACCATGTTAGCTGATTTATTGGAGGAACTGAAGAAGACTGGACTCCAAGCTGCTCCTGCTGATCACTGCTATGCTGGACCTGAAGATGTGGCCTGTGATGTCTGCTCTGGGAGAAAACTGAAAGCTGTCAAGTCCTGTTTGGTCTGTCTGGCCTCTTACTGCCAGAAACACCTTCAACCTCACCGTGATTCATCTACATTCAAGAAACACCAGCTGGTGGATCCCTCCAAGAACCTGCAGGACAACATCTGCCCCCGTCATGGTGAGGTGATGAAGATGTTCTGTCGTACTGATCAGAAGTGTATCTGCTATCTCTGCTCTGTGGATGAACATAAAGGCCACGACACGGTCACAGCTGCAGCAGAAAGGACTGAGAGGCAGAGAGAGATGGAGGTGAGTCGACAACAAATCCAGCAGGAGATCCAGGACAGAGAGGGAGATGTGAAGCTGCTTCAGCAGGAGGTGGAGGCCATCGATCAGTCTGCTGATAAAACAGTGGAGGACAGTGAGGAGATGTTCACTGAGCTGATCTCTCTCCTCCAGAAGAGAAGCTCTGAGGTGAAGCAGCAGATCAGATCCCAGCAGGAAACTGAAGTGAGGAAAGTCAGAGAGCTGGAGGAGAAGCTGCAGCAGGAGATCAGTGACCTAAAGAGGAGAGACGCTGAGATGAAGCAGTTCTCAGACATCGAGGACCACAACCAGTTCCTCCACAACTGCCCCTCACTGCCACCACTCAGTCAGTCCAAACACTCCTCCAGCATCAGCATCCGTCATCTCACACACTCCTCCAGCATCAGCATCCGTCCTCTCAGGTACTGCATATTTACAACATATTTAACTGTTTACTTCGACATGCACGTCGGGGCACTCGTCACGTGATCAGGATCTCCGCTCGTTACTCTGACGTAGAGGGGACGCTCAGGGAATTCCCTGTGGTTGACGAAATGGGAGAAACAATGGGTTAAAGCAATGAATTTAAATATCGCCTGTTTCCACTCCCTGGTTCCAAAGCCATTAAAAATGATATTTTGTGGCTGGATGACGCTCTGGTTAAGGTCTGGTTAGGTTAAAGCACCACTTATGATTGGTTAGAAGTAGGGAACGGTTGACAACAGATCCCAATTGACTTCGCATAGGTACAAGATCCATGTTGCTCACACAGAGTTGACCTCTTTCGGTGCTGGTGCCACGGAAAATAGTGGTGAGAGGTCGTGGGCATTTCAAGGATTTTTGTGAGATCCGGTTGGAAACGTCGCAGCTTCACATTAAGCCTGAATTATGGTTCCACGTTAAATCGACGCAGAGCCTACTGCGTAGGGTACGCAGCAACGCGCGCCGTACGGTGTGCATCGCCACGTACCCTACGCCGTAGGCTCTGCGTTGGTGTAACGTGGAACCATAAATCAGCCTTTGTTCTGGCGAGATCTGAAAAAACTTTACAACAACGAGCAAGCGAGTGATTATGTACATTCACTGAGTGAATATCGTGAAAGTAAAATATATATTTCTCGCTAGAAATGTAATCAAAACGCATTTTTATGCAGAAACTAACTCAAAATATTGATTTTTTTCACTAAAAAATTAGGAATGTCCGCCATGTTTTTTGGTGTCACGGCCAGAATCTTGAAAGTCACGTGACTTGGACGCAAAACTAATAGGCAGAAAAAATGTAACAATTCAAGGGCTATTATTGTAACTCCTCTACGTTTTTGCACTTTGGACCAACGTAGGCAGGGTACGTTTTTATGTGAGACTTGGTTGCAATCCTGCGACGATGCACATTACTTTTCTCAGTCAAAAGTGTTACCATGGCGACGATAGACGCCAAAAAGCGCCCCCCCCACCCCAGAGTCCAGAGTCATTGTGATGGAACATCAACTTCCAACAGGTTTAATGAACCTCTGTCATGGTCTGAGGGGTCTGTATCGCCTTCACTGGCACTATGTAACTTTGAGGAGCATGGTAGGAACCCTGCCACACTAAAAAACTACACATTTTTATGGTTTTGACTGCTTTACGGCATACGTCACTTCCCCCTCCTTCCCCATTCGTAGTCTAGATGAAAATGGGCGGAGCGTGGAGCGCAGAGCTCAGCAGAAGCTGGTAACCCGTTGCTGCGTTGTGGTTATTCTGTAACCATGGTAACCATGGTAACCCGTTGCTGCGTTGTGGTTATTCTGTAACCATGGTAACCATGGTAACCCGTTGCTGCGTTGTAGCTGCAGCAGCTCCACACAACAGACGTGGGGAAAATATCGCTAATGGTTTAACTTTTCACCACTTTCCTGCTCGGAGGCAGAACCACGCAGGCCAAGTATCTGATATAACAGAGTAAAAGAGTGAAAGAGTCGTCGGCTCGCTTGGATCGCGGCTGTAACGACCAAACCTTCCACACAGTAAAGCCTGAATTATGGTTCTGCGTTAAATCGACGCGACCGAGGCTCTGCGTCGATTTAACGCAGAACCATAAATCAGCCTTAAACCACAAACACTCACACAGACCGGGTCGGATCAAAACACGGGTTTTATTCCCCACTTCTCCAGCTAAACGCAGTTGCTGGCCAGCTCTCTGCGGTGCAATTAACCCCAATCTTCAGATAAAACTAGTTTGTTAGAGGAAAAAATATTAACTCTTATTTGTAGCTGCAGAGGAAAAAAATAATCTCACGAGGAAAACAAAAATATTGCTCACGCCTCGGAGCCTCTTCACCATAATATAGCAGTCAAAAAAAAAGAAAAGAGAAGTAAGAGGGATACAAAACATGTACTGTATGTTGTACTATTATACAAATTTATTGAAACACATGGCTCTTCAGTAGGGATTTCATACGGATCCAGACCGTTAATAATCATTATTTTCTCCATATACCGCTCCCTGGCTTCCTTGTTTAAGGTATCCCGGTAAATTCCAGTTCCTTTCCAGCAGTTTAACATCTTTTTTTTTGCGTTCCGTCTGTTCACTTGGTGAAACAGAAAAGCGTCCCATCTTCTCTCAAAACAAATGCAGCGACGGGACAGGAGTTTTCCGGCAGTACGCGCTGGTGCTCATGGGAAACGTAGTGTTCTTTCTGGTAAAGCACTACCGCTTTTGTCCAAAAGATGCCGCCAAACTCAGAAAAGCTGAAAGTTACGTTGTGCTGCTTTAACTAAAGTTAGTCATCCTAGGCTCATACCAGTCCACATTATCCTCCTCTCTCTCCTCCTCTGATAGGAGCATTTGCACAGACTTATGAACAGCAGAAAATTCCTCCATGGCTTCATGAAATGATCTCAAACACCCATTAACATGATCAACACTTCCACCATCCTGTAGTAATGCTTTGATTTCATTCATTTTTCTCGTGCACGCGCCCAGTCTTCCCTTGCGGGACGCTTTGAGTGTTTTTAACATGGTTTCTGCCCCCTGTGCGTTTTCTGGGACGTCCATTTTATTTTTTTTCACTGTCGTTTGATGGTGTTGTATTTTATCCGTTTGTTTTATCCGTTTGTTTACGGAACAGCACCGTCCTCGCGCGACGCTCCTTTAATTATCTTTCATCATGTGCGTCTGCAGACACATCCAACCTCAGTTTATGTCACAGACACTATTTGCACTCTTCCGTTTAGCTCACGTCATCACTTTCATTTCATAACATTTCCAGCAATCCGTAAACCGTATCCGTATCAATCCGTATCCGTTAACCAGCGCTGTTCATTCCTCTGATTTACTCACGACCTGATCTTATCTGTCCATAATAACAACACAAACACCAGCCCCCACAAACCAATTCATATTCACCTTCTTTCAAATAAAGGATGAAGTAAATAAAGTTTATTTAGACTAACCAAGATGAACTTTGGCCTCAACAGGTACTTTCAGGACGTGGCAGCAGCCGTGTCAGAGGTCAGAGGTCGACTACAGGACATCCTGAGAGACACGTGGACAGACGTCTCACTGGCCGTCGCTGACGTGGATGTTTTACTGTCACAACCAGAACCAGAACCAGAACCAACGAGCAGAGCTGGATTCCTGAAGTATTCATGTGAAATCACTCTGGATCCAAACACAGTAAACACATATCTGTTACTGTCAGAGCAGAACAGAAAGGTGACGTTAATGAAGCAACCTCAGTCTTATTCTGATCATCCAGACAGATTCAGTGATAATTATCAGGTTCTGAGTAGAGAGAGTCTGACTGGACGTCGTTACTGGGAGGTGGAGAGAGCAGGTGGAGTTTATGTAGCAGTTTCATACAAGAATATCAGCAGATCAGGGGGGGAAAGTGCATTTGGATTTAATGATAAATCTTGGTCACTAGATTGTTCCTCAGGCAGTTATGTATTCAGGTACAACAGCATCAAAACCTCCGTCTCAGGTCCTGCTTCCTCCAGAATAGGAGTTTACCTGGATCACAGAGCAGGAGTTGTGTCCTTCTACAGCGTCTCTGGAACCATGACCCTCCTCCACAGAGTCCAGACCTCCTTCACTCGGCCGCTCCACGCTGGAGTCAGGATTCACTGGAATACTGGAAACTCAGCTGAGTTCTGTAAACTCAAATAAGATCGAGTTTCCTCTTCATGTCTTTATTTTTCTTCTTTTCTACTTTCTCTGATGGATGGAGGGACGTTTTTGTTCTATAAGTTGATGTTTTGTTGTTATTTCCTCTTTTGGAGGTGGAAGTTGTTCTTTTGTAGATTCACCTGGGAATTATTAATAATATTAACATCTTGTATTTCATTATAAAAACATAGAAATAAGCCTGTGTTATAATTGTTAACTGTTAGTTTTCATGTGTTTTTTATGTTGTATTTCTCTTTTCTTCCACTTCTTTAAAATAATTTGTTCTTTTGTGTTGGACCAATCACCACCTCAAATTCCTTGTGTGTTAAATTGGTTGGAAATAAACTTCTTTCTGATTGCGATGGCGATGGCGATTGTGATGGTGATTGTGATTCTGATTCTGATTGTGATGGTGATGGTGATGGTGATAGTGATGGTGATGGTGATGGTGATGGTGATGGTGATTGTGATTGTGATGAACTCCACCAGACCTTCTTCATCTCTGATTTCACGTCTGCATTCAGACTCGTTTCCTCCTTCATTATCAAACCAAAGGTTCTTGTTTTCTAAAGATAAACATATAGTTTATGTAGTAAATGATTCCAGAGATGTGAGTGACAGCAGCGACGCAGCAAACGGTTGAGTGAAGCCTCTAGTTGGTGTGAGAGTGTCGGGGCCGGTAGTCGTCGCTGCAGCTGCAGGACCAGACTAGATCTGCACATCACATGTTGCTGATTTCCAAACCTGTTGACCATGTTTCATGTTTAACAATCTGAATATTTAATGAGAAATAAAACTTCTGATGTTCTAAAAAAAACATTGAGATCTTCTTTTTTGTTGTGTTGTAGAGAAGTCGGCTAAGTCTGCTGGATATTAACAAGACACAGAGACATCGGTTCAGGGTAAATACTGGCGAGGAGAGAAGTCAGAGGACGAGCAGTCCCAATCCTGCAAACGTCTCTGTCCGTCTCTGCTTCGTCTCCTCTTTTTATTACTTTGGGAACTGGTTACACGAGCACCAGCAGCATCAGGGTGGGGGTTAAGGCTGCTCATGCTCAGAAATCATTAGCTCACAATAGTAGAATTCAATTCAATTTTATTTATATAGCGTCTAATACAACAGATGTTGTCTCTAGACGCTTTCCAGAGATCCAGAACATGAACATAAACATAAACATAAACATAAACATAAACATAAACATAAACATAAACATAAACATAAACCCCCGAGCAGTTATTACATAAACAATGGCAGGTAAAAACTCCCTTAGTGGGAGAAAAGCCTTAAGCCAAACAGTGGCAAGAAAAACTCCCCTTTAGGACGGAAGAAACCTTGAGCAGGACCAGGACCAGAGAGGGGGGGGGCACAGGCAGGCGGAAGCAGCAACAGCAGACATCCACGTAGGCAGGTGGAAGAAGCAATGGGATGACCAGGGGGGGGGGGGGCGGGAACACAGGCCAGAACGCAGCTCCTGAGGCTCCGGCCTGCAAACATGCACAAAAGAGAAAAAAAGGGGGGCAGCACAAGAAACTACAGGGACGATGGACAAAAATGATAGCTATGAGATATTTATAATAAATAAAAATGGTAATGGAGAAGAGAGGCAGGGAAGAGGAGAGGAGAAGAAGGGTGAGAGGCACCGCCCAGCGGATCATGTCGGTCCCCCCTGCAGCATAGGCCTATAGCAGCATATCTACCACCAAGCTATATTTGAGACTAACTATTATAGTCGTGTTCTATAGCTGCAACTATGACTACTGACTCTAACACACTAGAGTTTACACTACCTAGAGATTTACCAACACCAGCTAGAGGTTTACTAAACACTAACTATAGGCTTTACTAAACAGAAAGGTTTTAAGTTTAGTTTTAAAGGTGGAGGTGGTGTCAGCCTCCTTAACCCAGATTGGAAGTTGGTTCCAAAGTAATGGTGCCTGATAGCAGAACGCCCGCCCTCCAAATCTACATTTGGATACTCTAGGAACTACGAGTAAACCTGCACTCTGAGAACAGAGAGCTCTGCCAGGAACATAAGGCTCTATCAGGTCTTGTAAATAATGCGGAGCTAAGCCGTTTTGGGCTTTATATGTAAGTAATAAAATTTTAAATTAAATTCTGAATTTTACAGGTAGCCAATGGAGCGACGCTAACACTGGAGAGACGTGGTCTCTCCTGCTAATTCCTGTCAGTACTCGTGCTGCTGCATTCTGGATCAGCTGGAGCCTATTCAGCAAATTACTTGGACATCCTGCTAACAACACATTACAGTAATCCAGTCTAGAAGATACAAACGCATGAACTAGTTTTTCTGCATCCCTCTGCGAGAGGATTTTCCTAATTTTTGCAATATTACGGAGATGGAAAAACGCTATTTTACAAACCTGATTAACATATGGTTTAAACGACAAATCCTGATCGAAAACAACACCAAGGTTTCTCACAGTTGCACTGGAAGCCATCGCAACACCATCTAATCTAGTAGAAGAATACTAGCAGTCAGTTCATATCTTTAGCCTAGATGCGGTCAGGCCTCGCCCTCCGTTGGAATCTGGCCGTTTCCTTCCTGCTTGACAGAACACGTTCACACACTACTGGTTGGTAAGAGGACGTGCGCTACCCCCACATTCTGAGCTTGACAGAGCAGCTTGGTCTAGTCACAATCTCCCTGGTGGAATGAAAACAAAACGCTCCTCCAGGACTCCTGTGGACCGGTATCAGAACTATACCGAGCTGATAACAGGACTATGAATGAGGAGCAGATCTGGGGCAAAGTTCACAGACTTACCGCTCACTCACACACACTCTTTGAACCCTCTGCAACACCAACTAGCTCTGTGGAAGTCGCACAGCCACGGGACCAAAAGATCCTAGCAAAGGGCCTTCTGCATTGCAACATAGTCAAAAATCAGTCTCCCAGCTCAAAGCGTTAGTGAATTGTGCAAAAAACACACAAAAAAGGCCCGAAAGGCAACACACGCGGTGACCTTTGACACTTCCGAAGGTCACACAGATCTGAAACTCGGCACAGTGGATGAGAGTCACTTCCTGATACAGAGTCTAGAATTTCAGCCTCCTAACTCAAAGCGTTAGTGAACTGTGCAAAAATAGACACGAAATAGGCCTCATAGGCAAACCTATAACAATACATAACAAACCTCCTGTGCCTACTGAGCATTAATAACATGTCATAATCGAAGGAGAACTAATTAAATCGGATGTCCTTAACATGAACCTATTGTATTATTGAATTATCAAGGACACTTTCATGTTTTTGTGTTTAGAAATTTTAAAGATATTAAAAGAAAACCATAACACAATGAGGAAAATACTGTGGCGAACAAGTCATGCCCAGAGCGTGTCTCGAACCCCAGTCTCCCAGACCAAAGTCAACTGCACTAACCAGTCTCCCAGACCACAGTCAACTGCACTAACCAGTCTCCCAGACCATAGTCAACTGCACTAACCAGTCTCCCAGACCACAGTCAACTGCACTAACCAGTCTCCCAGACCACAGTCACTGCACTAACCAGTCGGCCAAATGCTGATGTGTTGCCCAGGCGGGCAAGGCCTTATCTTATCTGTGGTCGTTACACTATTTTCCAAAAAGTATTGTTTTTAATGGACAAGATCCGGCATTTTACGTTGAATTCTATTGTTCAGGTTTTAAAATTCTAACTAAATACATAAAAAAGGGAGGTGAGGTGTGAGCTTCATAACAAAACTTCTGTGCCTACTGAGCATTAATAACATGGGGTTAGCCATAGAAAGGGGCGATAACAGCCTCCTGCGCCTACTAGTAGGTAGAGTAGGGCCATACTGGCCCATATCTATGGGATGATTGTTATCGTTTTCTCCTTCATTCCATGGTATGACAGCAGTCAAATCGGGTGACGGATCCCATTGACTTCACATAGTACTATATCCGTGGTGCTCCCATTAAAACCTCAATAAAACACTGCTAAAACAGCGTTGAAAAACATGCTTTTACAAACTGACAGTAACAAACAGTACCTTGCGCGACAAAAACTCATAATTTAGCCACTATTATAAAGAATAATATGTAAATAATAATAATGTCATAATCCGTGTATATATCACGACAACGGATCCCATTGACTTTGCATAGTACTATATCCGTGGTATATACACGGAATTATACCATTTTCCGTGTATATACCACGGAAAATAGTGGTGAGAGGTCGTGGGCATTTCACGGATTTTTGTGAGATCAGGTTGGAGCAATTATTACATAAACACTGGCAGGTAAAAACTCCCCTTTAGGAGGGAAGAATCCGGGACCAGGACCTGATCATAAGGGGGGACCCAGACTGGGCAGAGCAGCACGCAGCTCCTGAAGCTCTGGCCTGCAAACATACACAAAAGAGAAAAAGGGGGGGGGGGGGGCAGACCAGCACAACAAACTACAAGAACGATGGACAAAAATGATGGTGAGAGGAGAAAGGCTGGCCGGCTAATGGCATTAGCCGGCCAGCCTGCTTTTAGCCTTCTGCTGTTGCCTGTTACTAGGCTGTTAGCCTGTCATTATCAGGCTAGCCTGTTGTTAGCCTGCTACTGCCTGTCATTAGCCTGTTAGCCTGTCGTTAGCCTGCTACTACCTTGTTGTTAGCTGTTGCCGACTATCATTAGCCTGTTAGCTAACTACTATTCTGTCATTAGCTTGATGCTAGCCTCTCGTTAGCCTGTCATTAGCTGGGTAGCCTGCTGTTAGCCTGCTACTACCTTGTTGTTAGCTGTTGTTAGCTTGGCGGTCACCTGGTGGTTACGTTTTCTCTGCTGCAAAAAGGTTAGCAGGTTGAGGTTCAGACCGGTTTAGACCGGTTCCGTTTGGTTCTTTACTTCATGATTCTGATGAACCACAGTTCAACATCAATGGGAGTTTTTTATTGTCAGTAAATCCTTATTTATCATTAGTTTAGTCAGTTTCAAGTCATTTCAGTGATAATTGTGGTTTGTAGATGTTGCATGAACGTCAACAGTTTGAGGTTAACGTACCTGCTCAGGTAAAAGTGGGCGTGGTTTATGAGTGAGCTTTGAACAGGCTGTTGGGAGGAAACCACCTTTCTTTTTTTTTTTTAATTTATTTACATACAGTGCAAACGACAAAAGACAACATCAGTATGTGTGTGTGTGTGTGTGTGTGTGTGTGTGTGTGTGCGTGCCGTGTTTTAGTGTAAATAAGATGATGAAAATAGATACATAAATTGAGAATATTAATTCAAGAGTGAACAAATAAATAATTATCATATAGAGTGGTGTAGCATGATATCATATAAATATAGCATAATAAATATAGGAAACCATCAGATCTCAAGATTTAGGTCGATTGCTGTTATTGTTTTGGTCGGCTCCGTGCCGGTTTCGTGCTTTGTTTGTGGTTTTTTGTTGCAGATTTCCAGTGCTTGACGTGTGTCTCCGTGTGTTCCTGCTTCCTGGATTGGCAGTGGATGTCGTCACCCCCCCCCCCCCCCCCCCCCCAAAAAAAAAAAAAAAAAAACACTGGGTTTGTATGTGTATATTTATGAATGTGTACGCATATGTGTGCATATATATATATATATGTATATATATTAAATATAGTAATAATGCACATATATATACCTTTGGTTTCTACCTTCATGGTATCAATCATTAATATGCGTGCAGACAAAAAAATAAAAAATAAAAGTCTCAAGTAATATGTCAAAGTGGCCTTTCAAAATAAAAGTCTCAAGTAATATGTCAACGTGGCCTTTCAAAATAAAAGTCGATATAATATGTAACCAAGGCATTTGAAAGTAAGTGTCATGAAATGTAATAGGTAAACACGGCATTTCAAAAAAAAAGTCCACACATCATAAACATAGTTTGTTTTGTACAAAATACACATTTTTAATCATGGAACACAATTATACAACTAACAGAAATGTGCAAAAGGAAAAAAAAATAAAAGTCGTGAAGTGTCCACTAAAAGACCCGGGAAAAAAGGACCTTTTTTCAAAATAAAAGTCGTGAAGTGTCGACTAAAAGACCCGGAAAAAAAGGACGTTTTTTCAAAATAAAAGTCGTGAAGTGTCCACTAAAAGACCCGGGAAAAAAAGACCTTTTTTCAAAATAAAAGTCCTGAAGTGTCCACTAAAAGACCCGGAAAAAAAAAAAAAGTTCAAAATAAAAGTCCTGAAGTGTCCACTAAAAGACCCGGAAAAAAAAGACCTTTTTTCAAAATAAAAGTCGTGAAGTGTCCACTAAAAGGCCTTTTTTCAAAATAAAAGTCGTGAAGTGTCCACTAAAAGACCTTTTTTCAAAATAAAAGTCGTGAAGTGTCCACTAAAAGACCTTTTTTCAAAATAAAAGTCGTGAAGTGTACACTAAAAGACCTGGAAAAAAAAAAGTAATTTTTTTCAAAATAAAAGTCGTGAAGTGTCCACTAAAAGACCTTTTTTCAAAATAAAAGTCGTGAAGTGTCCACTAAAAGACCCTTTTTCAAATTAAAAGTGCTGAAGTGTCCACTAAAAGACCCGGAAAAAAAAGACCTTTTTTCAAAATAAAAGTCGTGAAGTGTCCACTAAAAGACCCTTTTTCAAAATAAAAGTGGTGAAGTGTCAACTAAAAGACCCGGAAAAAAGACCTTTTTTCAAAATAAAAGTCGTGAGTGTCCACTAAAAGACCGGGAAAAAAATACCTTTTTTCAAAATAAAAGTCGTGAAGCGTCCACTAAGACCCGGAAAAAAAGACCTTTTTTTCAAAATAAAAGTCGTGAAGCGTCCACTAAAAGACCTGGAAAAAAACAAACTTTTTTCAAAATAAAAGTGAAGTGTCCACTAAAAGACCTTTTTTCAAAATAAAAGTCTTGAATTGTCCACTAAAAGACCCGGTCGAACTCGGTCTGGCTGGTGGCGGCCGGGTTCCGGTTCTGGTTGGGCTGCTGCTGCGGCAGGTGGCCGCGGCGGCGCGGCGGCGCCAGGTACTCGAACATGGACGTGTTGTGGGTGGAGAGCATGTTCTTCAGGTCCGACGGCATGGGGTCGGACCAGAAGAAGTCGTGGTTGAGGGCGTCGTCGCTGTCGGTGCGCTGGGCCGGGTCCAGGACCAGCAGCTTGTCGATCAGGTCCAGGGCGTACGGATCCTTCACGTACGCCTTCAGACGGTCCTTCACCTTCCTCTTCTGGCCCTTCGGAAGCTCCATCTTCTGGTACAGCTCGTACTTCTTATCCACGCCGGGCCAGACCTGGGGGGGGAGGTCAGAGGTCAGGGGGGGGTCAGGGGGGGAAACAGTACCTAGGAACCAGTTTCGGGGGCCCTCAAAGTGTTGAAATGTTGAGAAAAAAAAGTCGAAATGTCGAGAAAAGTCAAAATTTTGTGAAAAAAGTCGAAATGACGAGAAAAAAAGTCAAAATTTTGTGAAAAATGTTGAAATTTAGAGAAAAAAGCAAAAATGTTGAAAACGCACGAAAGAACGCACGCACGAAAAAACGCACGCACGAAAAAGGAAAAAAAGGGAAAAAAATGTGAAATGTCAAGAAGAAGTCAAAATTTTGTGAAAAACGTCGAAATGTAGAGAAAAAAGTGGAAATGTAGAGAAAAAATACTTGAAATGTAGAGGGGTGGAGGTCAGAGGTCAGGGGGGGAAACAGTACCTAGGAACCAGTTTCGGAGGCCCCCCTGAATCGGGGGCCCTCAAAGTGTTGAAATGTCGAGAAAAAAAACGCAAAATTTTGAGGAAAGTCAAAATTTTGTGAAAAACGTTGAAATGTAGAGAAAAAAGTCGAAATGTCAAGAAAAAAAGTAAAAATTTAGAGGAAAAAAAAGGCGAAATGTCGAGAAAAAAGTCGAAATGACGAGAAAAAAAGTCAAAATTTTGTGAAAAACGTTGAAATGTAGAGAAAAGTCGAAATGTCAAGAAAAAAAGTAAAAATTTAGAGAAAAAAAGGCGAAATGTCGAGAAAAAAGTCGAAATGACGAGAAAAAGTCAAAAGTTTGTGAGAAACTTTGAAATGTAGAGAAAAATGTTGAAAACGCACGGAAAAATGCACGAAAGAACGCACGCACGAAAAAACTGAAAAAAAGTCAAAATGTCGAAGAAAAAAGTCAAAATTTAGAGAAAAAAAAGGCGAAATGTCGAAAAAAAGTCAAAATTTTGTGAAAAACGTTGAAATGTTGAAAACGCACGAAAGAACGCACGCACGAAAAAACGGAAAAAAGTAAAAATGTTGAGAAAAAAAGTTCAAATTTTGTGAAAAACGTTGAAATGTAGAGAAAAGTCGAAATGTCAAGAAAAAAAGTAAAAATTTAGAGAAAAGAAAAAAGGCGAAATGTCGAGAAAAAAGTCGAAATGTTGAAAACACACGAAAGAACGCACGCACGAAAAAACGGAAAAAAGTTAAAATGTTGAAAAAAGTCGAAATTTGTCGAGAAAAAACATGAAAAAACGCACACACGAAAAAACGGAAAAAAGGTCAAAATGTTGAAAACGCACGAAAGAACGCACGCATGAAAAAACGTACACACGCACGAAAAAGGAAAAAGGAAAAAAAAAGTCAAATGCCAAGAAAAAAAGTCAATTTTTTTTAAAAAAGTCTAAATGTTGAAAACGCACAAAAGGGCGCACGCACGAAAAAACGGAAAAAAAGTCAAAATGTCGGGAAAAAAAAGGCGAAATGTTGAGAAAAAAAGTCAAAATTTTGTGAAAAACTGCCCCCCCCCTGGCGTCCCCCCCGGCCCCCCTCTGGGGGCCACCCCTGCCCCCCCTGCCCCCCTGGCCCCTCCCGCTCTCACCTCGGCCGTGATGGAGCCGCACAGCTGGCTGATCAGGGTCAGCTGGTGCTGCTCCGTGTTGCCCTGCATGATGGGAGATCGGGTCCACATCTCCGCCATGATGCAGCCGGCCCCCCAGAGGTCGATGGGGGGGCCGTAGTCTCGCTCGCCTAGGGGGGGGAAAAATAGATTAAAAAATAAATAAATAAAAAATAAAGGCCCAATTGGGCTGAAACTTTGCCAGATCTGGCAACACAGATTCCGGAAGATTCTCCTCAAAACCATGAAAATAAACTTTGAATCAAACATTATCTATGTTCAACCCGTCAATTATTGAACTATTCGGGAATAATTTCTCCTAAATATTTAGTAAAAACAGGAAAAGCAGCACAAATATCTATTTTAATTGGGCTAAAACTTGCCCAACCTGGCAATGCGGTTTCAGGAGATTCTCCTCAAAACAATGAAATAAAACTTTTTAATGATTAAGATTCTAAAATCAAGACCCTCTGATTGAGATTTAAGACTTTTTAATACCATTTTCAAACCAAATTTAGGTCGAGGTTGCCAGATCTCACAATATCCAGTCCAAACGGGATGTACAACCCGCCAAAATAATGAAAAACCTGGTTCAAATTAAAAATTATTTGTTAAAACCGTCAATTATTACATTATTTGTGAATAATTTCTCGTAAATATTTAGTAAAAACCAGGAAAAAGCAGCCCAAACTTATATTCTTCAGCCCAATTGGGCTGAAACCTGCCCAACCTGGCAACACAGATTGAGGAGATTCTCCTCAAAACGATGAAATGAAACTTTTTAATGATTAAAAATTCAAAAATGAACTCCCTTGGATCAAGATTTAAGACAAATTTTTGCTAAAATAAAGCCTTACATATATACTTAAACGTGGCATTACAAAATAAGTGTCATACAGTGTAATACGTAAAAAAGGCATTTCAAACTAAACGTTTCATGAAATTTTATACTTAAACATGAGATTTAGACAAAAGACGTTTAAAGGCCAAATATTAAAAAATAAAAGCATTTAAGAAATTACAGGTGTATTAGCGTTAGAGAAACGTTAGAGGGCTCT